>NC_091953.1:118520090-118768485 GCF_031021105.1 Erythrolamprus reginae
GAGAGAGAGAGAACAAGAGAGAGGGAAAGAAAGAGAGAGAGAAAGAGAACAAGAGAAAGAAAGAGAGCAAGAGAGAGCAAGAGAGAGAGAGAATGAGAGGGAGGGAAGGAGAGAGAGAGAAAGACATAGAGGGAGGTAGGGAGGGAGAGAGAAAGAGAGCAAAAAAGAGAGGAAGGAAGAGAAAGAAAGAGGGATGGAGAGAGAGAGAAAGAAAGAGGAAGGAAGGGAGAGAAAGAGGGAGGGAGGGAGAAATAGAGCGAAGGGGAGGAAGAGAGAGAGAGAGAATTTTTTTGTCCAAACATTTTTAGCCCCTCCCCCCCTGCTCAATGTGCCCCAGGGTTTCGTAAATGTAAAAAATGTGCCGTGGCTCAAAAAAGGTTGAAAATCACTGCATTAGAGAACCATCTTTCAGCTGTGGCGAGGGGGGCGTTTGCCCAGGTTTGCCTGGTGCACCAGTTGCGGCCCTATCGGGACCGGGACTCACTGCTCACAGTCACTCATGCCCTCATCACCTCGAGGTTCGACTACTGTAATGCTCTCTACATGGGGCTACCTCTGAAAAGTGTTCGGAAGCTTCAGATCGTGCAGAATGCAGCTGCGAGAGCAGTCATGGGCTTACCTAGGTATGCCCATGTTTCACCAACACTCCGCAGTCTGCATTGGTTGCCGATCAACTTCCGGTCACAATTCAAAGTGTTGGTTATGACCTTTAAAGCCCTTCATGGCACTGGACCAGAATATCTCCGAGACCGCCTGCTGCCGCACGAATCCCAGCGACCGATTAGGTCCCACAGAGTGGGCCTTCTCCGGGTCCCGTCAACTAAACAATGTCGGTTGGCGGGCCCCAGGGGAAGAGCCTTCTCTGTGGTGGCCCTGGTCCTCTGGAACCAACTCCCCCCAGAGATTAGAACTGTCCCTACTCTCCTTGCCTTTCATAAGCTCCTTAAGACCCACCTTTGTTGTCAGGCATGGGGGAACTGAGACATCTCCCCCGGGCATATACAATTTATGAATGGTATGTTTGTATGTATGTGTGTTTAGAAAATGGGGGTTTTAAATATTTTTAAACAGTAATTTAGATTTGTTGTAAATTGTTTTCACTTTGTTGTGAGCCGCCCTGAGTCTGCGGAGAGGGGCGGCATACAAATCTAAATAATAAATAAATAAATAAATAAATAAATAAATAAATAAATAAATAAATAAATAAATAAATAAATAAATAAATAAATAAATAAATAAATAAATAAATAAATAAATAAATAAATAAATAAAATTACAGTTACAGTCATACAGTCCTAACTGGGAGGAAAAGGATGATCGGAATGATGATAATAATAATAATGATAACAATGATAACAATGATAATAATGATAATAATGATAATAATAATAATAATAACAACAACAACAACAATAATAATAATAACAAAACAACAACAACTATTATTATTGATGTTGTTTTGTTGTTGTTGTTATTATTATTATTATTATTATTTCCTATGCTAGTGTTTCACACTGACTGAAATAGAATACACAATATTTAAAATTGTTATAAAACATACAGTTGTAGAAGGGACTGAGCAAGCAAGCCAGAACATCAGCAGCTGCTGATGCTGGGAAGTTTCAAAAATCGGTATTACATCTAATAAACAGCCTCTCTCATAAGATGCTGCGATTTGTTGATGTTATGTCTGACCTTTATTTTATGAATTATCAAACAAGATTTTAAAAAGAAAGAAAACCTGCTAGGAAATGTTTTCAAACTAAGTAGGACATTCAAGTTACCTAGTCTTTATAATTGCCTTTCCGGTTACTCCCTTAACTCTCAGTGGAATTGTTGGAGAAATAAATAAAATCAATATGTTTATTTTGTAAAATAAATCTGGTTATTTAGAAACAGAAAACACATAAACAAATTCAAAGCCAGGTTAAAATCTTACTGAAGCTTATTTTGGAGACTCAAATACATTTAATAAAGCTTAGATTGTTTAGCAATCTTAATTTTCCGAACTGGTGATCTATAGATAAATGTTAACCTCCATGAGCAGTTGATAGAAAACAGGACAGAGTTGAAACTGATGGTGTTGAGAATAGAATTATATAATTCATGGGAAATAAAATAAGTCAGGCCACATTCTAATAGGAAACCTTGTTAATGTTATACTTTTCCAACCAATATACAAATTAATTCAGTATGTGACTATTCCTTAAATTTTGCAGTGCTCATATTTTGGGGATGCAGTTCTTCAGTTGGGAAAGAAGGGAAGAAGGGAGGGAGGGGTGAAGGGAAGAAGAAAGCAAGGAACTGTCCAACATAGGTTATATTACAGTAGTAAAGGGACAAAAAGTGATACCTTGTCTTACAAACTTAATTGGTTCCGGGACGAGGTTCTTAAGGTGAAAAGTTTGTAAGAAAAAACAATGTTTCCCATAGGAATCAATGGAAAAGCGATTAATGCATGCAAGCCCAAAATTCACCCCTTTTGCCAGCCGCAGCACCCGTTTTTGCGCTGCTGGGATTCCCCTGAGGCTCCCCTCCATGGGAAATCCCACCTCCGGACTTCTGTGTTTTTGTGATGCTGAAGGGGAATCCCAGCAGAGGAATCCCAGCATTGCAAAAACGACTGCTTCACTGGCAACGGAAGTCTGGAGGTAGGGTTTTTCCCAGCGGAGGGAGCATCAGTGAAATTGCAGCATCACAAAAACACCTCGAAAACCCACCTCTGGACCTTTGTGTTTTTGTGTTGCTGCGATTTTGCTGAGGCTCCCCTCGCTGGGAAACCCCACCTCCGAATTTCCATTGCCAGCAAAGCGCCCATTTTTGCGCTGCTGGATTCTCCTGCTGGGATTCCTCTGCAGCATCACAAAAACACGGAAGTCTGGAGGTGGGGTTTCCCATGGAGGGGAGCCTCAGGGGTATCCCAGCAGCACAAAAACGAGTGCTTCGCTGGCAATGGAAGTCTGGAGGCAGGGCATCCCAGTGGCGGTGGTGGGTTTGTAAGGTGAAAATAGTTTGTAAGAAGAGGCAAAAAAAATCTTAAACCCCGGGTTTGTATCTCAAAAAGTTTGTATGACAAGGCGTTTGTAAGACGAGGTATCACTGTACCAAAAATGCAACATGTTATGGAAAATTGCTAGGGGCGAAGTATATTAGACAAAAGTACATGAACCGGATTGGCACAGTGGTTAGAGTGCAGTACTGCAGGCTACATCTGCTGACTGCAGGCTGCCTGCAATTTGGCAGTTCAAATTTCATCAGGCTCAAGGTTGACTCATCCTTTCATCCATCTGAGTTCAGTAAAATGAGCATCCAGATTGCTAGGGTCAATAGGCTGTAAACTCTATAAACAGTTTAGAGAGGGCTGTAAAAAGCACTGTGAAGCAGTATATAAATCTAAGTACTATTGCTATATAAAATATGTATGGATTTTCATTCCCCCATTTCAAAGGTTATATTTAGGAAATAATAAATGTCTTTCTTTTCCTCTGTCTCTTAGAACAATATGCATGATATATACTTTAAACAAATCTACTTATTTTCATGTGTAGTACAGAGACAGGAAAATTTAATTCTAGTTAAATTTTAAGGATCTGAGAAAGTGGAGTACAGGAAAACGACATAGGAACCCTGTAGTTTCCATATCCACAAATACCAGCTACTTGGGTAGAAGACTTCAATATATCTATTATACTTCCATTCAAAATGGACATTTTGGGCAACCAAGAAGAAGTAGGCATGTTGTATGTCACTGTTTAATACTTTTGCCCAATAATAAGACTAAGCATATATTTGGAGTGAATCACATAGGCATCTCACCTGATAGTTATTCTTAGTTTATGTAGTCCTCAACTTCCTCAACCATTTATTTAGTGATTGATTGAAGTTACAATGGCACCAAAAAAGTAATTAATGAACATTTTTTACATTTAACAACTGTAGTAAGAAAGACAGTAAAATGGGCAAAGTTCACTTAATAAGCATCTTGCTTAACAGCAATTGTGGCCATAAATTGAGGACTATCAGTAAGTGCTTTTCATCAGTTTTTCAAGAATTTTTTTTGAGAAATAAAGTAATGTACCTGTTACACAATTTAGAAGGGAGTTTTGTAATTACACAAAATTGGTTCACTAAAAGCACCACTTTGAAAGTTTGCTTGGGTGTCATTAGTTGTAAATACAATTTTGTAATTATGATAGATTCCACAACCATCATGGAAATCTATTGTCAACCTGCAAATAAATAAGAAAAATGAAATATAATAACAAGGAATGTGGTTTTGGACTGCAGTTTCCAGATGGTTAAAAAAAAACTATTCTGATTTTTATTCTGGTTTGTTTGTTTTTAAATATCTCTGGATTCACAGTAAATTGATATTCAGGTTGGTATCCTTGTGGCCGCTTTTTATATATCATTTTCTAACCAATAAATATGAACATTATACATGCATGAATAAAGAAATAAAGTAAATTCTGCATTTTCCAAGGAGAAAATGATTCCGTATTATTTGTGAACCACTCAAATGAATTATTCATTTGCATATATATAAAATAGATCCTATTTACTCCTCTTTCTTTATGCTGACTTTTGTAAAAGAATTGTAAAAAAAAATGCAGAGATACAGCTATTTGAACAGAAGCACCATATGCCAAAGGAAATGAATTATTTGTGTCATATTAAGCACAGAATCATTTTTGATTTGGCAGATGATAAAAGTATCATCTACTGCAGGAGATGAACATTGTTTCTTGAAATGACTATGACAGTGATGGCAAAGCTTTTTTAGGTTGCGTGCCAAACAGGTGTGCACATGTGCGCTAGTGTGTTTATATATGCACACACCCATGCCCTCCCAAGGCATGACCACAACCCCTAAGCTGCCCACTTTGCATGAGCACAACCCTCCCCCCTGTGCTGCCCCCCATAAATGTGTAAAGGCCTCATTGAAGCCTCCAGACTTCTGAAGATTGGGGATGGTGAAAATTGACCAAACGGTGAAATCAGAAGTAAATGAACTTCCAGTTGCCCCATTGTTCTGTCGGGCTCTCTGGTAGACTCCTCCCAAAAATTCACAGGTAAAAATTTCAGACACACACACACATTTGAAAATTCAAAACAATGGTCTTTATAATGAAAATTCACATAAACTAAGCCCTCTTTTTGTATAGCAAAGAGCACTCATCTCCAAACAAACTGGTAATTTGTACAAGTCCCTTATCAGTTCTGTGATACTTAGCTTGCAGCTGTGAGGCAATTCACAGTCCTTCTTCTTTCACAAAGTGAAACACACTTTGCTCTGGTTTAGTTTCAAAGCAGGGAAAAATCAGCACACAAAAGGTCAAAGTCAGTAAAGCAGTCACGAAACACAACGATCAGATAATCCTCCACAATGGCCAAACCCACAGGCTGCTATTTATAGCAGTCTCACTAATCACCATAGCCCCACCCAACCACAGGTGGCCTCATTTTCTTTGACAATAATCTCTCAGTTGTTGCTGCCTATGCATCGCTCTCCGCATGCGTGGCTGTATCATTAACTCTTGTTCTGAATCCAAGGAGGAGCTAGATAATTGATCTCCTTCTGAGCTGTCTGCCACACTCTCCTCCTCCCTGTTACTCATGTCTTCTTGGTCAGAGGAGCCTTCACCAGCAGATTCCACCAGGGGCAAAACAGGCCTGCAGCATGTGGATGTCTCCCCCACATCCACAGTCCTTGGGGCCAGAGCTAACCACAACACCCATTGGGCTGTTTCTCACCATTCTCAGAGTCCAGGAGGCTTGCCTCCAGAGTGTGAAAAATGGCCCAAAGGGCAAACCAGGAGTCTATTTTTGCAAACTTCTAGTTTGTCCAATGGACTGTTTTTCGCACCCCGGAGGCTTTCCGAAGGCTGAAAACGAGCTGCTCAGAATGTGAATGTGCACTGGAGCTGACATAGGACAACAATTCACGTGCCTTCCAATATGGTTCCATGTGCCACCTGTGGCATGCATGCCATATGTTCGCTATCACAGGACTATGATCTCTCAGTTAACATGAAGGCTTCAAAGTATGTTTGTCTGAACCTGTTCAGCAACACTATTCAAAAGGAAAGATTCATACAGCATGACCAAATAGTTTTTATTATGTACTAGAATATCTGTATAGTATATGGGACAGATTCCCCCAAGTCATGGGAGATCCCACTGAAAGTCATGAAGAATATGAAAGCTAAAGTCTTCTCTTTGTGGGATTTCCTGATACAGAAGGTAGTCAAGCAACCAAATATTGTTGTAGTAGACAAGGACCAATGATAGCTAGGTGAGAGATGAGAAGGAATATGGAGAAGTATCAGGACAGAAAGGAGGAACTGGAGAGGATATGGAAAGTCTTTTTTCTCTCTCTCTTTTCTCTTCTCTTTCCTTCCTCCTTCCTTCCCTTTCTAATAAAATGAAACTTCTCCAAGGTCATAAAATATTTATCTATTGGTAAAATGTTTCCCCACGGCATTTCCACCTCTTTAAATGTTCCACCTTTATAAGGTGAGATAATTATTACTGTCTTAAATTTATTATTGACTTAAATAAAGGAAATATGATGTTCATAATCATCTCATAGTTAGAAAGTTTGTCCGTCCTTACCTCTACTCAAAAATGGTCCCGTTACATTGAGTGTGTCTATTGCTCATAATTAACAATAATGCGTTTTATTGTAAAAGACATTAAGGGGGAAAATGGAAGGATTTGTAAAAAGTCCATAACCAGACAGAATGATACATTGCAAACAAATTTAATCCTGTTTATTTTCTTTTGAAGAAATGTGATACAATGATGAAACGCTTTTACATGCAGAAGATATTGCCAGTCTAATCCTTGTAAAATGTCAAACATTGTTGCTTAGTTGTGACAGAACCAGCAACTAAAATCAACCGGAGCAACTTGCTATTGTCTTTAATTTTATGCTTTAAAGAAAATGACATATTTAAAATGCTAAAAATATTTTGGGGAAGGGCGGGGGGTATTTAAATCATATTTTGTTAAAACACTTCATCACGTTATTTTTGTGGGTTTATGTTTTATGAAAACATGTGGGTCTAAATATTTAAGGAATCCTGCATTTTTCTCCATTAGTTTCAAATGAACCATTTGATAAACAAGGGTTTTTTTTAATTAGCCCATCTAAATGCATAATTTATTACAGCTTTGTAAAATCAAACATCTTAGAATTTTTGTTATTTTTTTATTGGCCAAGTGTGATTGGACACACAAGGAATTTGTCTTGGTGCATATGCTCTCAGCGTACATAAAATAAAATATACATTTGTCAAGAATCATGTGGTACAACACTTAATGATTGTCATAGGGGTCAAATAAGCAATGAAGAAGCAATATTAATAAAAAATCTTAGGATATAAGCAACAAGTTACAGTCATACAGTCAACATGGGAGGAAATGGGTGATAGGAATGATGAGAAAAACTAGTAGAATAGAAGTGCAGATTTAGTAGAAAGTCTGACAGTGTTGAGGGAATTATTTGTTTAGTAGAGTGATGGCGTTCGGATAAAAACTGTTCTTGTGTCTAGTTGTCTTGGTGTGCAGTGCTCTGTAGCGACGTTTTGAGGGTAGGAGTTGAAACAATTTCTGTCCAGGATGTGAGGGGTCAGTAAATATTTTCCCCGCCCTCTTTTTGACTCGCGTAATATACAGGTCTTAACACACAATGAAGTCAATACTATTTTGTTATCATACTGTTAACAAATGTTTCCCTAGTAATGAATACACATTCAGGCTTAGCAATACATTGCTGTTATGTATGTTTTATTTTTCATTGCAGGTTGATTTTTTTTATTATAAGTTTATTCTCAACCAGCTTGTGCTGAGACATGTTGGAAGATGGTACGAGTCATAACTTCCAGCTACACAAGTTGGAAATTCAGAAAGTTTTAATCACACAACACCTGGAATACACCAAGTTGTGGAAGTGCACAACATAATTTATAAGACATTAATGTGAAGAAAAATATTCCTGTTTATACAAGACAATCCTGATTAATTTAACATCTTCATGCTATTCTTCCATTATCCATGATACCAAGGAAAGAAGAGGAGAAATAACAAAAAATATCTCATCAGGAAAAGCTTAAGATCTGATGACTTGGGAGGTTTGACATCACCATCTTTCAATGGATAGGTAGAGGTAAGGAAGAGATAGAAGTAGAGGTAGAGACAATAGAGATATAAAGGCAGAGAAGAGAGAAGATGGAGGGAAGGGAAGACAGAGTTCCCAGCTGAATGCTAACCAGGTTTAACCAACATTCTCAACTTTCCCACAAGGTGGTCAGTTAGATTACTGCCACCTTGCACAATCTTATCAAATTAAATCTTAATAGATGGATAGTATGTTGATGACGCATTTGCATGTCTATCACTAAAATGCATTTGCAATTGCCTTTTGAGGGTTTTCCGCCTTATGGAGAGTTGACCAATATAAGGGTTTTCTGCACAACTGTCAGGTCAGCAGTCTTTCCTATGTTTGTAATTTCCACTGAAGCTGAGAGACCATTTAAAGGCTCAGGAACCCTTTGCAGGTTTTACAATTTAATTGCAGGTGTTATGGCTTAATTAGTGGGACATTTTGAGCTGGAATATTGCATCTTTTCACAATATTCTAATTTTCTGAGTGTGGATTTGGGGTTTTCTGAACTGCAAATTAGCCATATAAAGTTTGATTTCCTATTGGAAATACTCTATGAAATCCCTGCTATGGCACAATTCTGCAGCCAAGTGGGTTGGATTGTCAAGTGTTGATACTGGGGTGTCCAATGGAGGCAGCCTGAGGAATGTGGTCAGGGCTGGATCAACATTGACTCTCTGAACACAAGCTCCAGCTGGAAGGAGGAAAGTTGCTAGGAATAGCCTGCTCCCACAAGATCCAGTTCACTGGATTATTTCTCCCTTCCTCACATAGCCAGGATACAGGTATGCAATGCAGCTCATCTGTTTGGAACCCATATCGCATCTCAGACATTAACACCCTTGAAAATGTCCAAAGATACTTCACCAGAAGAGCCCTTCACTCCTCCACTCGAAATAGAATACCCTATGAGACTAGACTTTCAATCCTGGGCCTAGAAAGTTTAGAACTAAGACGCCTTAAACAAGATCTAAGTATTGCTCACAAGATCATATGCTGCAACATCCTGCCTGTTGGCGACTACTTCATCTTCAACCACAACAACACAAGAGCACACAACAGATTTAAACTTAATATTAACCGCTCCAAACTTGACTGTAAAAAATATGACTTCTGTAACCGAGTTGTCGAAGCGTGGAACTCATTACCGGACTCCATAGTGTCATCCCCAAACCCCCAACACTTTACCCTTAGATTATCTACGGTTGACCTATCCAGATTCCTAAAAGGTCAGTAAGGGGCAAATACAAGTGCACTAGAGTGCCTTCCGTCTCCTGTCCTATTGCTCTCCTATATCTCCTATACCTTTCTTCTATTCCTACATCTCTTCTTCTATTCTTTCATTGATATGTTCTATTACTATATCTTCTTTTCTAATCTTTCTTAGATATATTTTACTCTGAGTATCTCCTCTATAACCTTCATTTTATATACACATATTTTACTATGTGTATATAGATATATACCCTTTAAAACCCTCATTGTGTATTGGACAAAATAAATAAATAAAAATAAATAAATAAAAAGTGGGGCCTTTGGCAGGAGAAGCAAGCAGCAGAGATGATGCCCAGGACTTTCCAAGTGAGACGGCAGCTGTCACTTGGAGAGCTTGATAAGGGAAACAAGGCACACTCACTGATAGATTGACAAGTAGAATTGTAGTACTGGAGAAGTCTTCAAGGAGAAAAAGCATGCCTCCTTGGCTCAGGACTGAGTCAAAAGAAGGGGAACTGGGGCACAGGAGTGCTATTTATACCTTTTCAGACTCAGTTCTGATTATCTAAGAGTGGTGTCTTCCCATCCTTGGAGGCTAGCTCTACCTAGTATGAAGAATGGGGATGTATATTTGGTTCTGAGAAAACTAAAGCCTCAATGATGACTAAATATTACCGATCAGACAGATCCATCAAAATGGTTGATTTGAATCACTGATTAAAAGAAAGCAACATATAACCTCATGTGCTTAAATTTTGATACAAAAAGGTAATCTTAAAACCAAACTCTTGATGGTTCACTAATGAAAGTGAATTAAAGAGGAAAAGAGACAGGGGTTGGGAAGAGGTTAGAGGTTCATTTGACTCTTTGGAAAACTACAATGTTGATTTTTTTTTCATTGAAATGGATGCCCTTTAAAAACTTCTCCTAGGTTTTTTGTTGTTGTTGTTGTGTCCTTTATTGTTGTGTAAAATATAGACTTACAAGTAATATACTTTTTCCACTCCAAGAGGATGGAGTTCACTTATGCAAATTCATTGATTTATTGTTCCAATTACCTATATTAAAATAATTGTCCTGTTCTGTCTCTGCTGTGTTGAGCAAATTGAATTTGCCTTTTTGATATTTATGGCCAAAATGATCTAAGCATCTAAATTGAAAATAGAGAACTGCAGTGCACATTGCAATGCAGATGAATTTGTCATTCTTTAGGAGTTCACATGTTGATTGTTTGTTTCATAGAAAGGTGGGGGGAAAACAATGTGTTGGTTTTTAGAAATTATTAGGTAATAAAAAAAAAATTCTTGGCCTGCCATAATTTATTTCCTTATATGTTGTTTGTTAGTTGTGTATGCTGCTATAACCACTGAATATTTTGGAAGATAGATAGATGGATGGATGGATGGATGGATGGATGGATGGATGGATCGACGGACAGATGGATGGATGGATGGACGGATGGACGGAAAGATAATGTTTCATGAGATACGTCACTAAGAATTATTGGCAACTATTTTAATAATTGCACAGGTTCCTATGGTATTAATCTCAATAGGAACTTGTGTAATTATTCTTGAAGCTTTTAAAAATGAAATATGTCACATTAGTAGCCCCTCTGTATATCCCCTTTTGGCTGGTGACTTCAGACAGACTTTGCCTGTTGTGCCACAAAGCACATGTGCAGAGGTCAAGCGTTTTCTGTAAGTCTTCACAAGGTTGCCACACACTTTTGTTGGCATGTTGGCCCATTCCTCCGTGCAGATCTCCTCTAGAGCAGTGATGTTTTGGGGCTGTTGCTAGGCAACATGGACTATCAACTCCCTCCAAAGGTTTTCTATAGGGTTGAGATCTGGAGACTGGCTAGGCCACTCCAGGAACTTGACATGCTTCTTACAAAGCCACTCCTTTGTTGCCCTGGCGGTGTGCTTGAGAGCATTGTCATGCTAAAAGACCCAGACATGTTTCATCTTCAGTGCCCTTGTTGATGGAAGGAGGTTTGTGTAGTAACTGAGATACACAAGTTCTAAGTATTTCTTCTTTATTCACAGCGGGAGGTTAACGAGCGGCTGTAACACTTTCACTCCGCTCGCGCTCAGCAGAACGCGTGTAAGACCAGGAGCCTCCTATTTATAACATTTAGCCCAGCAACAAGCGGCGGCTGACAGCTATCTGATCTTGGCGCCAAACTACACCAGCCAATAGAAAACAGGTAAACAGTTCTTATTACATTTGATGATTTCTGCTTAACAACAACTATTTAGAACTTTGCCTAGATACAATTCTTTATATAAACCTCGGACATAACAGTTTGCACTCAAAATCTCACGATATATGGCTCCATTCATTCTTTCATGTAAATGGATCAGTCATCCTGGTCTGTTTGCAGAGAAACAGCCCCAAAGCATGATGTTGCCATCCCCATGCTTCACAGTAGGTGTGGTGTTCTTTGGATGTAACTCAGCATTCTTTCTCCTTCAAACACGACGAGTTGTGTGTTGCAGTATAGCAAATTATGTTAGAATAGGATTGTATTAAATCTGGATTTCTAGCATAAAAATACTCTATTTCTATAAAACCTAGGACAAGGAAGGGCAATAGACTTGCCTAATCTGCATTCCTGGCAGTTACAACAGGGAAACAAATGGGGCTCAGATAAACAGCTCAAATAAACGAAGTTTTCACCACTCCGGACAGGACATTATAGGATCAAAGGGAGGAAATTTTCATTGCCTGGAACACACAAACAGCAGGGCAATTAAGGAAGATTAGCCAGATAAAGAAGAAGCTTTCAGAGAAATTAGGTGTGAATAAACATCTGCTTTTAGGAAGTTCCAAGAAGATTGTTTCTTGATATCTATGGGAAAGGAAGAACTCAAAGATACGTTTGAAGTTGTATGGTTGATGTATCATTTTGACATGTATATGTAATTATACCCCATTTCCTTATGTTCCCAAATAAAAAG
Organism: Erythrolamprus reginae; assembly: GCF_031021105.1. Taxonomy (NCBI): domain Eukaryota; kingdom Metazoa; phylum Chordata; class Lepidosauria; order Squamata; family Dipsadidae; genus Erythrolamprus; species Erythrolamprus reginae. The sequence continues at coordinate 118,532,436 of NC_091953.1, forward strand.
GAGCGCATGGCTCTACTCCATGTCACTCCACCCAGAGAGAGAATGTGTTCAGGTTCCTCTTTCTAGGATTTGCGTTCGTGGGTGACCCCACACACGGCTGGGTTGCTCTTAGCCCCTTTGAGGACATCGTCTTCATTGGGGACTTTGACAGCATCCACAAGTGGTGGAGAAAAACGGGCAGGTTTATCCTGTTACCTCGGCATGCAGATGCAGTCGTACAGGACATTATAGGATCAAAGGGGGGAAATTTTCATTGCCTGGAGCACACAAACAGCAGGGCAATTAAGGAAGATTAGCCAGATAAAGAAGAAGCCTTCAGAGAAATTAGGTGTGAATAAACATCTGCTTTTAGGAAGTTCCAAGAAGATTGTTTCTTGATATCTATGGGAAAGGAAGAACTCAAAGATACGTTTGAAGTTGTATGGTTGATGTATCATTTTGACATTTATATGTAATTACAGTGATCCCTCGATTTTCGCGGTCTCGATTTTCGCGAAACGCTATACCACGGTTTTTCAAAAAATATTAATTAAAAAATACTCCACGGTTTTTTTGCTATACCACGGTTTTTCCCACCCGATGACGTCATACGTCATCACCAAGAGTCACTTCTCTGTCTCTTTCTCTTTCTTTCCTGTCATTCTCTGCTTCAATCATTTTCTCATTTCTCTTTTTTTCTCCCCTTTTTTCTATCATTTCTCTCTCTCTTTCTTCCTCTCTCACACTCTCTTCCTCCCTCTCTCATCTCTTTCTTTCCTTCTCTCTCTTTCCTTCTCTCTCTCCCCCCTCCACTTGCCCACGAGAAGAAAAAAAGCAACCTCTGCCGGGCAGCTCCCCTTGTGCCCCCGCTTTGTGCCTGCCAAGATTTCTGGTGCCTTGTGCGGAATCGGTTGCGAGGTCCGCCTCCGGCTAAAGGTTGCGGCTTGGGCTGGTCGGCCTCGGAGGCGGGAGAAGGCGAAGAGCAAGCGGGGAACCCGGCGGGGTGGATGGCGGCGGTGGCGTGTGTGTGTGGTGGTGGTGGGGATAGGATAGAGAGGGACCCGGGAGAGTTCGGGTCTGCCGCTTGGCCGCCGCCGAGGAGAAGCGCGGGGAGGGCGAGAGAGGGAGATCGTGGCATGCGAGGTCCCTGCAGAGCAGAGGGGGTGGCTGAGGTGGCGGAGGCGTAGCGGCGGCGGCGGCAGGCAAGCTTGGAGCCTTGCTTCACCTCCTTCGCTGCAATAAAAACGAAGGGGTCATACGCAGCCTCGGTGAGCCGAAGGTTTCCGCAGCTCTGACCCAGAGCACGAAGGGCTGGTGGGGGCGGCGAATCCACCTCCCCAGCCACCGGAGGGAGATCGGGCTGGTGGGGGCGGCGAATCCACCTCCCCAGCCACCGGCTCCACCATCTGCGCATGCGCGGCCATGGAAAAAAAGGGCGCGCATGCGCAGATGGTATTTTTACTTCAGCACCACTATACCACGGATAATCGATTTTCGCAGGAGGTCTTGGAATGTAACCCCCGCGAAAATCGAGGGATCACTGTATACCCCATTTCCTTATGTTCCCAAATAAAAAGGAGCGCATGGCTCTACTCCATGTCACTCCACCCAGAGAGAGAATGTGTTCAGGTTCCTCTTTCTAGGATTTGCGTTCGTGGGTGACCCCACACACAGCTGGGTTGCTCTTAGCTCCTTTGAGGACATCGTCTTCATTGAGGACTTTGACAGCATCCACAGTTGTGTTTCTACCAAACAGTTCTACTTTGGTTTAATCTAACCATATGGCATTCTCCCTATACTCTTCTGGATCATCCAAATGCTCTCTAGCAAACTTCAGACAGGTCCGGACATATACTGGCTTAAGTAGGGGGACACATCTGACACTGCAGGATCTGAGTCCCTGGCAGCGTAGTGTGTTACTGATGGTAGTCTTTGTTATGTTGGTCCCAGCTCTCTTCAGGTCATTCACTAGGTTCCCCAGTGTGGTTCTGAGATTTTTCCTCACTGTTCTTGTGATCATTTTGACCCCACGGGATGAGATTTTGCGTGGAGCTCCAGATTGAGGGAGATTATCAGTGGTCTAGTATGTCTTTTATTTTATAATTATTGCTCCCAGAGTTGATTTCTTCACACCAAGCTGCTTGCCTATTGCAGATTCAGTCTTCCCAGTCTGGTGCAGGGCTACAATTTTGTTTCTGGTGTCCTTCAACAGCTCTTTGATCTGGAGTGTGACTGTTTGTGGTTGTGGACAGGTGACTTTTATACTGATAACAAGTTCAACAGGTGCCATTACTACAGGTAATGAGTGGAGGACAGAGGAGCCTCTTAAAGAAGAAGTTACAGGTCTGTGAGATCCAGAAATCCTGCTTCTTTGTAGGTGACCAAATACTTATTTTCCACCCTTATTTGAAAATAAATTCATTAAAAATCAGACAATGTGATTTTCTAGATGTGTTTTCTCATGTTGTCTCTCATGGTTGAGGTCTACTTATGATGTCAATTACAGGCCTCTCTCATCTTTTTAAGTGGGAGAACTTGCACAACTGATGTCTGACTAATACTCCCCCCCCCCACTGTATATAATTTTGAAAGCAGGCATCAGAATTTCATTTTTTTTTCAATTTTTTTATTATTTTTCATAAAATAGACATACAGACATACAAACATTAAACATAAAATGGGGATGTATTTCCCCGCTTCTTTTGAAAGTATACATTCAAATAGAAAAAAGAATACATAATCAAACATTTGTTAAATGTTAAAAAGTCTAGTAAAAAATTTTCAAATCTTAAATGCGATATTAGTACGGTATAAGTAAAAATGCTTAATATGTTGTTTATGTGTAATATATTCATCTAATCAAACATTTAAACAAATCTCAGTTACTAAACATACATAAAACAAAATTTTTAATATATTGCTTGTGAGTAAACTATTATATCAAAATCATCAACAAATACATTTAATATTGTTATTACCTAAATAAAAACAGATCTATCTCTTATTTTTTCTTATCTAACCATTTATATATGTTATTCCATGTTTCATAAAATTTTGTATCTTCTTGATCGTTTAATCGTCTTGTCATCATATCCATTTCGGCGCAATCTAATATTTTAGCTATAACTTCTTCTTTCTTGGGGATTTCCTCCCCCTTCCAGTTTTGCGCATATATTATTCTAGCCGCAGTTAATATGTGTATGATTAAATAAAGAGTTTCCTTCTTATAAGTCTGATTGGTAATTCCTAGTAAGTAAAATTCCGGGGTGTTATCTATATCATGCTTTAATATTTCTTTTAATATCTTCTCAATCATCTTCCAATAAATTTTAGCTTTACCACATGTCCACCATTGATGGTAATAAGTTCCTATATCTTTCTTGCATTTCCAACACAGTGGGGATGTTTTAGGAAACATTTTTGCTATCCTGTTTGGTGGGAGGTGCCATCTGTAAAACATTTTAATTTGGTTTTCTTTTAATGAAACTGACTTGGTCATTTTCCAATTATTAATCCAGACTTTTTCCCAAGTATCTATATCTATTTCCTTACCTATATTTCTGCACCATCTTATCATAGTATCTTTTAAAGTCAACTCTATATTTTTGTGAGCGATAAGAAATTTATATACTTTCCCTATCATTTTTGCTGAATTGGTGATAATTAAATGACTTAGCAAATTCTTACTTTTATTAAAAGTGTAAAGAGTTGTATCCTTCTGGTATCTGGATCGAATCTGGGCATAATGCCACCAATCTATTATCATCCCTTCTTCTTGTAGTTTATTCCTAGGCTTTAGCTTCATCTGGTCATTTAATAGTTCTTTATATCTATAAAATATTTTCGTGTCATTTATAGACTTTGGATGTGTTATTGCTTCTAGGGGGGCTATCCATTCTGGAACAGTTAAGAAGTGATTTTCTTTATGTCCTTCCAAACCTCTAGTAAATACTTCCTTAATGTGTGCCTTTTAAAATATGAGTGATTTTTTTCCTTGTCATACCATATAAATGCATGCCAACCCAACATAAGATCATGTCCTTCTAAATTTAATATTCTTTTATTCTCTAAAGTTATCCAATCTTTAATCCATGTTAAGGCGGCGGCCTGGTAATATAATTTCCAGTTTGGAAGACCAAATCCTCCTCTTTCTTTAATGTCTTCCAAACAGTTTATTTTTATCCTTGCTTTTTTCCCTTGCCATATAAATTTTTTAACTAAATTTGTCAAAGTTTTAAAAAAAGTTCCCCCTGGATTTATTGGAATTACCTGAAAGAGAAATAAAACCTTAGGCAGAATATTCATCTTGATTGTGGCAATTCTTCCTAAAAATGATATTTTCAGGTTATTCCATGTTTCTAAATCTTTTTTAATTTCTGATAATAATTTTATGTAGTTATCATTTTTTAATGTTATTGTTTTCGCTGTTAAATTTATTCCTAAATATTTTACTTTCTTTACGGTTTTTATTCCAGAAATATTTTCTAGTTTAGTTTCTTGTATTTTATTCATATTTTTAGTTAAGAAAGAAGTTTTGCTTTTATTTATCTTTAAACCTGCTACCTTTCCGTATTGTTCAATAGTTTGCAATAAAGAAGGAACAGTTGTTATTGGTTCTTCAATTATAAACATTAAGTCATCTGCAAAAGCTTGGAGTTTGTAAGTTTCGTCTCCTATAGTTAAACCTTTTATTTCAGAATCCGCTCTTATTTTAATTAATAAAGTTTCAAGTGTCATAATAAATAACAATGGTGATATAGGACATCCTTGACGAACTCCCTTATTTATATCAAGTGCTTGTAATTGGTTATTATTTAATATTATCTTAGTCGTTTGTTTAGAATATATAGTATCTATTAAATTAACAAATTTTGAGCCAAATCTCATTTTGTTTAATTGCATTTTTATAAATGTCCAGTTGACGTTGTCAAAGGCCTTTTGAGCATCTAGGAACATTAAAGATGCTGTCTTATCTGAGTGTTGTTCATAGTATTCTAATGTGTTTATTACTGTTCTAAGATTGTTTTTAATTTGTCGCCCTGGTAGAAATCCATTTTGGTCTTGATGTATTATTCCATTTATAATTCTTTTAAGTCTATCTGCATAAATGGCAATAAATATTTTATAATCTACATTTAATAAAGATATGGGTCTATAATTTTTGATTTTTACTGGGTCAGTGCCGGATTTGTGTATTAAAGTTGTCAGCGATTCTGACCAAGATTTCGGAATTTTAGCCTCAAGTCTACATAAATTAAAAGTTTCTAACATATAGTTTCTTACTATTTCATTGTCTATCTTGTACCATTCTGCCGGTATAGCATCTGGACCAGTGGCCTTATTGTTTTTCTGTTTTTTAATTATAGTTAGGAGTTCTTCCATTGTTATTGGTCCATCCAACATAGTCTGTTGATCTTCTGTTATTTGTGGTAATTTTGAAGCCTGTAAGTAATTAAAAACTTCATCTTCACTAACAATGTCTTTGGCATAAAGATCTTTATAAAAATTATAAACAATGTCCGCCTTTCCTTCTGTATCATATTTTATTGTACCATCTTTGTCTTCTAATTTTTTTATCAATTTGGATTGACTCTGCTTTCTAAGTTTATATGCTAACCATCTGCCTGGTTTATTTGCATGTTCAAAATAATGTTGTTTTGCTCTTTTAATTTTTTCAGTTATTTGATTTTGTTCTATAATTCTAATTTTATGTTTAATTACATTTATTTCTGTTTTAAAATCTCTGTTCTTGGTGTGTTGCTGCGATGCAAATTCCAATTGTTTTAATTCATTTATTAATTGTACATACTTTAATTTATTTTCCTTATTGTATTTTGCTGTATAAGATATTGTTAACCCTCTTATATAAGCTTTGAGTGTATCCCATAGATTCTGTGGAGTGGTGTCTGGGGTTTTATTAATTTCAAGAAATATTTTTAATTCCTTTTCGATCCAATCCTTATATTTCTTATCATTTAGTATATTTCTATTCATCCGCCAAATATTCTGTTTATTATTCCTTCTTATATAAACCACTATTGGGTTGTGGTCGGCCCATGTATTAACATCTATATCTACTTCCCTTATTTGTTCTGCAACCATTTTTGGTGTCCATACCATGTCTATTCTTGTCCAGATTTTGTGAGGATTAGAATAAAACGTAAATTGTCTTTTATGGGGGTGTCTTTCCCTCCATATATCATTTAACAATAATTCTGTTTTCATTTTTTGGAAAGTACTAGGTAGTAGATTTCTTTTTGTTTTTTTCCTTTTGTTATGACTCCCCCCCCCCCCTGAATGGTCTAGTTGCCTATTCACAATAGCATTAAAATCACCTATTATTAATACATTCTCAATAGCTAAATCTATTATTATTTGATGTAAATTTTTATAAAATGTCATTTGGTCTTCATTGGGAGCATAAATAGAAACAACCACTATAGGTCTAGGTTCAATATCAACTTGTACAATCAGTATTCTACCGTCATTATCCTTATATATTTGTTTGGAATTTATAGAATTCTCTACATACATCACCACACCTCTTTTTTTTTGATCTGCTAATGCAGCATACATTTTTCCAATTTTGGGATTCAACAATAATTTTTGGTTATCTTTTTTGATATGTACTTCTTGTAATATTGCAATTTGAGCATTTTGACTTCTGATTTTAGAAAAGATTTGTTTCCTTTTCCTTGGTTCATTAAGTCCATTAACATTTACCGAAAAGATCTTTAGATCTTTAGTTGTTGTCATTTAGTAGGTTTTTTGGTTTCTCGCTGGGGTTGAACTCTTCTAGCACCTTGGTCCTGCTCTATTACCTGGGCAGTGGCCCCCAAAAGTTCTTCTTGTTGTATTGCTAATATCTCCCCTGGTTGCTGTTGTGCTGGTTGTTGTTGAGTCTCTTGTTGCTTATCTGAAAAGTCCATGTGGCTGATGCCACTATTTTCAAAGAAATACCTAGCTTGTTCGACATTTTCCAGCTTGTATCTTGTAGAGCGCCATGTCAGAGAAAGACCTTGTGGGATTAACCAACGATAGGTTATATTTTCTTTGATCAAAATTCTGGTAAGAAACTGGTAATCTCTTCTGCTCTCTCTGACACTTCTTGGAACTTGTTTTAATATTTTTATTTCCACTCCTTGATGTTGGAGTTTGGAGTTTCTTGCCCAATGAAGTATGTCATCTCGCAAGGTTTTCCTGGTAAATTTGATGTGAATCTCTCTTGGGAGATTGTGGCGACGGATGTAACTATTCTAAGTCCTGTAAACTTCATCGATTTCTTTCGCTAGCGCAGCAGGGTCCTCCTGGAGTATTCCTCCAATAGTTTCCGCCATAGTCATTTTTAAATCTTCATCTTTTTCCTCTTTCATGTTCTGAAATCGTAGTCCATACGAAGCACGTTGCATCTCCAACTGAATGATTGATTCATCATGTCTTCTGTGTCTTGCATCAGCTCTCCCTTCAAGATAATCTATTCTTTTTGCATTTTTGTCGGATTTCTCTTCAACCTTTTTCACTCGATCATCACTTTCTTGTAGTGTTTGTTGGATCACCTTTATCTGGTCTTTCACCTCGCCCATATCAGCTTTCAGTTGGGCCATCTCCTTTTTAAATTCTGTCAAGTCTGCTTTTATAGCTTCCCTTTGTTGTGTTGCATCCTCTTTTATGGCCTCTCTTTGTTGGGTGGCATTTTCTTGAGATTTAAACATAAAGTCCTGCATATTGTTTAAAGTTTCTTGTAGTGTTGCAAAGTTGGACTGCATTGTTTTGTCTTTTTCTTTATCCTTGGAAGACATAGCTGATGCCTGGTGCGTCGGGGAAGGACGCGGCGACACTTGTGGAGAAGAGATTGTTGCAGTGGTTTGTTTTTTAACCGTTTTAACAACCGTTGAAGAAGTTGACATTATCAATTTTGAATCCACTGTTTAAAATTCGAATTAATTTAAATCAATCTAAATTTGTATGTAGTGAAAGGGAGAAAATTTCTGTAATTCCAAATCTATTCAATCTGTTTTGTTAACAATTACCCTTAAATTATAACTATTCAGTTGTCAAAAAAAAATAAAAAATTCAAAATTCAAAATCCAATATATATTGTTATTATTATTATTGTTATTATTTTAAAGACTAAAAAATTTAAAAATATAATAACACAGAGAACAAAAGTAAAACTTTTAGAAATAAGAAACAAGTAAAAATTAAAAATAAGTGGTCTAATATGAAAACAGAGTAAATAACAGCAAAGAAAGAATAATAACTATTTTGAAAAGGGAGATTCTAAGGAGGTAAAGAAAAGGGAGGAAAAGAGAAGAGACTTAATAAAGCAGTAAAAGGAGAGAGAAAAAAAGAAAAAGGGGGGAATATTTCAATTCAAATAATTAGAATAGAGCAGGAAACCAAGGTTTACTAACAATGCATAGTCTTCAATTCAAACTTCTTTTACAGATAGAAGTAAAAAGAAGGAAAATCAGAAGGGGATCAAAAAAGGATTAATTAATCAAAAAGAAAACACAATATATATAGTTATAGTCTTCTTATAAATCAAGAAATTATACTAAATAGATGAAAAATGTGAATCCAGATGTCAGAAGATACAATTATACTTAATCCCAGTTGCAGGTCTCAAGAAGAAAGTCAGATTAATAATTTTCTTGTGGTTAAAATGGAGTCTATGTTCTTTTCCAAATTTAAGACAAAGGCAAAAAAAAGTAGATCTCGAAATGGAGTCAGGTTAGAAGTCAGAAGTTCATATGACCAGACAGATGTGAAAAGGTTTTCAAAAAAAATAATCCCAAGAAAAAGGCAATCAGCAAGTAATCCAAAGTAATCCAAAGGCAATCAGCAAATAATCCAGTTAGGTTAATCCAAGGGTGAATATTCCAAAGGAAAGGTATCAGTTCCTTCTATTTCCCTTTTATTTTCAAGTTGTTATATGATGTTATTATGTTGCAGAGACAACAGGGTGGAAAAAAAAAGGCAACAAAGTTATATTCCTCCGCTGTTGAAATGTCAGCCCGGAACACAAAATTTTGCTCTTCATTGCTAATTTCTTTTAAGCATTAAAGTCTTCTAAATAGTCATTTCCAATTTAAGTTCTTTTATTAAAGCATAAGGTAGAAAAAATGTTTTATAGATTCCAAAATCCAAATGCAAAATGGAAACAATGAAAATGAGAGGAGTTAGTCTCGGCTGTTATTTGCGGATGAAACTCAAAGAGAAAAAAAAAACTTTCACTTTCGCCTCGTTAAAGAAAGCTTTTCCTTGAGGCTTCCGAACGATCAAATCTTCAAATTTTAATCTTGAAACAAAGAAGAAATTTTTTACCTTAAGTCCTTTATCGAATGTATTCTTTTTCAGTATGTTAAATGTGGAACTTTCACTTCAAAAATTTTTCTCAGCTTCCCGCTGGGTGAGGGGAGAAAGCGCTGGCCGGTCCTCTTAAGCAAAGAGGATCGGTTCTCCCGTCTTCGAAGCTGCGGGGCGAACTGCTGCCTCCGGAGTCTCAGCGATGGCTCCTCGGGCAGAGGAGAGCCCCCTGTTCTGGGATCGGGCCATCCGAGCCCGATCCGATCGCAAATGCGACCTTCGGAGGGGGTAGAAGGGATCGCCTGGCAGAGCCCTGCCAAAGATGTCCCGCCGCGATCTCCACCAAACCGGAAGTCCTCAGAATTTCATTTTTAATGTGCGCCAATTTGTTCACAGAAAAAAGTGATAATAAAGATTATTGCATGTCAGAAAAAAACACAGCATTGTAATAACCTAAGTGCAGTAAATGGTCATCCACATATAACAACTGTTTTAGTATTGGATTTACTTGCTGTCTTTTATTATTGTTGTTAGCTGCCCCGAGTCTACGGGAGGGGCGGCATACAAATCCAATCAATCAATCAATAATAAATATAAAAATATAAAAATATAAAAATATAAAAATAATATAAAAATATAAAAATATAAAAATATAAAAATATAAAAATATAAAAATATAAAAATATAAAAATATAAAAATATAAAAATATAAAAATATAAAAATATAAAAATATAAAAATATAAAAATATAAAAATATAAAAATATAAAAATATAAAAATATAAAAATATAAAAATATAAAAATATAAAAATATAAAAATATAAAAATATAAAAATATAAAAATATAAAAATATAAAAATATAAAAATATAAAAATATAAAAATATAAAAATATAAAAATATAAAAATATAAAAATATAAAAATATAAAAATATAAAAATATAAAAATATAAAAAAAATATAAAAAAAATATAAAAATATAAAAATATAAAAATATAAAAATATAAAAATATAAAAATAATATAAAAATATAAAAATATAAAAATATAAAAATATAAAAATATAAAAATATAAAAATATAAAAATATAAAAATATAAAAATATAAAAATATAAAAATATAAAAATATAAAAATATAAAAATATAAAAATATAAAAATATAAAAATATAAAAATATAAAAATATAAAAATATAAAAATATAAAAATATAAAAATATAAAAATATAAAAATATAAAAATATAAAAATATAAAAATATAAAAATATAAAAATATAAAAATATAAAAATATAAAAATATAAAAATATAAAAATATAAAAATATAAAAATATAAAAATATAAAAATATAAAAATATAAAAATATAAAAATATAAAAATATAAAAATATAAAAATATAAAAATATAAAAATATAAAAATATAAAAATATAAAAATATAAAAATATAAAAATATAAAAATATAAAAATATAAAAATATAAAAATATAAAAATATAAAAATATAAAAATATAAAAATATAAAAATATAAAAATATAAAAATATAAAAATATAAAAATATAAAAATATAAAAATATAAAAATATAAAAATATAAAAATATAAAAATATAAAAATATAAAAATATAAAAATATAAAAATATAAAAATATAAAAATATAAAAATATAAAAATATAAAAATATAAAAATATAAAAATATAAAAATATAAAAATATAAAAATATAAAAATATAAAAATATAAAAATATAAAAATATAAAAATATAAAAATATAAAAATATAAAAATATAAAAATATAAAAATATAAAAATATAAAAATATAAAAATATAAAAATATAAAAATATAAAAATATAAAAATATAAAAATATAAAAATATAAAAATATAAAAATATAAAAATATAAAAATATAAAAATATAAAAATATAAAAATATAAAAATATAAAAATATAAAAATATAAAAATATAAAAATATAAAAATATAAAAATATAAAAATATAAAAATATAAAAATATAAAAATATAAAAATATAAAAATATAAAAATATAAAAATATAAAAATATAAAAATATAAAAATATAAAAATATAAAAATATAAAAATATAAAAATATAAAAATATAAAAATATAAAAATATAAAAATATAAAAATATAAAAATATAAAAATATAAAAATATAAAAATATAAAAATATAAAAATATAAAAATATAAAAATATAAAAATATAAAAATATAAAAATATAAAAATATAAAAATATAAAAATATAAAAATAATATAAAAATAATATAAAAATAATATAAAAATAATATAAAAATATAAAAATAATATAAAAATATAAAAATATAAATAATGATATGAAAATTGAACTGGAAAAATTGATGCATATTGGTTTATTTTGTTGATGAAATGCACGCCTCCCCCATTTTTTTTAAATAGTCTTCACTTTATGAATATAAGAAAAATATAAAGGAACTGAAAAAAATGATTCTTATTGGTTTTTTAATATCAGAAATAAGGCCTCCCCCCCCCTCGGCTGCTTGCAACCATTTTCACTTTTTATTTTTTTATGCTCCAAATCCGAAATATTCTTTAAAATCTTAGGCATTCATTTACTCAATTTAACAATGCTGATCATCAAAAAATATTTTTGGGGTGGTGGCTAATTGTTTTCTGGTCAAAAAAAAATCATAACTTCGAGTCTGTTTCTGTTCGTATATGACCGGACCAAAAATAATTTTTTTAGGTACTTGAATTTGATCTTTTTGAAAACTTTTTCAACTGGAAAACTAGTTTGAACATTTATGAACATAATGATATGAAAATTGAACTGGAAAAATTGAGACTTATATTTTTATTTTGATCAAAAAGCCCCTCCCCCCATCCTTTTTTAATTTCGTGTCAATTTCTATTTTTTAAGGCTACAAATCCCTAAGGAATTTTCCCCCAAAAGGTTTGATATACTAAATTGAACATTTCTGAATATAAGAAAAATATAAATGAACTGAAAAAAATGGTTCTTATTGGTTTATTTTTGCCACAAAAGGGCCACCCTCCACCCCCCGGCCTTGCTATGTGCCATTATTGTCACTGTTTATACATATTTGTCTAGAAATATTTGGAATATCCTTTTGAAAATCAACCACATTGTAGCCAGAGAACTAATTTTATGAAACAAATCCATTTTACTAAAAGAAAGTATGTAAGTTTGAAATTAACAGCATAATTTTTATATAAATTGAAATAATTGAACACGGGGGGAGGCATACATTTATGTGCAAAATAAACTAATATGCATCAATTTTTCCAGTTCAATTTTCATATCATTATGTTCAGAAATGTTCAAGCTACCAATCCCACACCAACTTTAGTAAAATAGAATGTATTTTGCTAGCAAAATTATCCATAAAGTGAAGACTATTTAAAAAAAACGGGGGGGGGGCGTGCATTTCATCAACAAAATAAACCAATATGCATCAATTTTTCCAGTTCAATTTTCATATCATTATGTTCAGAAATGTTCAAGCTACCAATCCCATACCAACTTTAGTAAAATAGAATGTATTTTGCAGGCATAATTATCAATAAACCTAAAGAAAATTCACAAAAACGGGGGGGGAGGCATATTTATGTGCAAAATAAACCAATAAGGATTAATTTCTTCAGTTCAATTTTCATATCATTGTGTGCAGAAATGTTCAGACTACTTTCCAAGTGAAAAAAGTATTCAAATTGACCAAACATAAGCACTGCAAATGAAGAGTTTTCGGTCCGGGTCAGGGTGACCCGGGAACAGAAGATTTGTTACTTTTCTTAAACAGAACAGGAGGGTTAAAAAACCCCATATACTAACAGACACACACACAAGCATACCATGTATAAATTAAACGTGCCCAGGGGGAGATGTTTCAATTCCCCCATGCCTGACGGCAAAGGTGGGTTTTAAGGAGTTTACGGAAGGCAGGAAGAGTAGGGGCAGTTCTAATCTCCGGGGGGAGTTGGTTCCAGAGAACCGGTGCCGCCACAGAGAAGGCTCTTCCCCTGGGGCCCGCCAACCGACATTGTTTAGTTGACGGGACCCGGAGAAGGCCCATTCTGTGGGACCTAATCGGTCGCTGGGATTCGTGCGGCAGGAGGCGGTCTCGGAGATATTCTGGTCCGATGCCATGAAGGGCTTTAAAGGTCATAACCAACACTTTGAATTGTGACCGGAAATTGATCAGCAGCCAATGCAGACTCTTCCCATTCTAACCTGCTATTTAATATATTCACTGGCTTCACATATTCAGATAATGTTTCAGGAGGAGGAGGAGGATTAGCCTTGTCTTATTATTATTATTAACACTTAGGCTTAAACTCCTGTACAGTATGAATATAGAACTATTGAAATACTGACACTATTTGTTACTGGAGTGGGGGGGGGGAGAATCTGAGCGATTTCACACATTTGCTCACAGTTTTTAAATAATACAGTAATTAAAATATGAAAGACAATAGTCTGAGACAATATAACTGCATCCAGTTAGGTTTTAAAGGAATAGCATAGCATTTAGACTTATATACTGCTTCACAGAGCTTTGCAGCCCTCTCTAAGCAGTTTACGGAGAGTAAGCATATTTCCCCCAACAATGTGGGTCCTCATTTTACCCACCTTGGAAGGATGGAAGGTTGAGTCAACCTTGAGCCTACTAAGATGTGATCTGCCAAACTGCTGGCAGCTGGTGATCAGCAGTAATAGCTTGCAGTACTGCACTCTAACCACTGCATGACGGAGAGATGTAGAGTCCACCTTTGCCCAGGGGCTCCCAAGGAGCTGTAGTGACACTTGCTAGGCTAAAAACGGGTGCAGAAGGGTGCGGCACACCCCCTGCATCCCTTTTGGCTTTCAAGGGACTGTAGGGAGACTTGCTAGTCACAAAACGGGTACGGGGATAGCCTTCAAGGCAGAAAGAAAGAAAGAAACCCTCACTATTCGGGGATCCCTGTGTTCATGGAGTTTGTGTTGAGGGCTTATTGTAAGTGGCTGCTAAGCTATCCTCAGGCTACGCTAATCAATAGTGGAGCTCTAAGAATGCCAGATGATCCATGGGCATGTTCTCAGTTTCAATAATTAATAATAATAATAATAATAATAATAATAATAATAATAATAATAATAATTTATTAGATTTGTTGTGACTCGGGGCGACTCACAACAACGATAAAAACAATATTTTACTGGCACAAATCTAATTTTTTTTAAAAAACCTAAAAACCCTATCATAATTAAAAACCAAACAACACATACATACCAAACATAAATTATAATAAGCCTGGGGGAAACATCTGGGAGGTGTTTCCTGCTACCAAAACCCTTCTGGGGTTCTTCACAGGAAGGAAGGGAGGGAGGGAAGGAGAAAGAGAGAGAAAGAGAGAGAAAGGGAAATGAAGAGGAAGGGAAAGAGAAAGAGAAAAAGAAGAAGGAAGGGAAAGAAAGAGAGAGACAAGAAAGAAAAAAGAGAAAGGAAGGGGAAGGAAGGAGGAAAAGAGAGAGAGAGAAAGGAAGGAAGAAAAGGAAGGAAGGAAGGAAGGAAGGAAGGAAGGAAGGAAGGAAGGAAGGAAGGAAGCACCATGAACCCTGCCACTAGACGTGGCTTCAGAAGACACTTTGAAACAGCCCAGCAATTTAGGGTTGGAAGATTTCTCGGAGGTCATCTAGTCCAACCCCGTGCTGCATTAGGGAAACTTACATTGTCTGGATTATTTTGGTGCCTCTAAAAAAGAGGAAAATTGCCAGAAAGGACAAAGAGTTTACTAGGACAAGGTTGCCATGCAGAGGAAGGCAGAGATAGTCCTTGACTTATGACCACAATTGTGCCCCAAATTTTGGTTGCATTGTTAAGTGAGTTTCACCACATTTTATTCAATCCATGACATTCCCTAGTTCTAACAGTGATGTGCAAGCTAGCAAAGAACATCTGAAGGCATGTGCAATGTTCTAATGCAGGGGTAGGTGAAGTTGGCTCTTCTATGACTTGTGAACTTCAACTTCCAGAATTCCTGAGCCAATCATGCTAGCTCAGTAATTCTGGGAGTTGAAGTCCACATGTCATAGAGGAGCCAACTTTGCCTACCCCTGTTCTAATGTACAGAAATTATGGTTA
This sequence comes from Erythrolamprus reginae, assembly GCF_031021105.1. Lineage (NCBI taxonomy): Eukaryota > Metazoa > Chordata > Lepidosauria > Squamata > Dipsadidae > Erythrolamprus > Erythrolamprus reginae. The sequence continues at coordinate 118,547,846 of NC_091953.1, forward strand.
AATGTGTGGCGAAAAGTCGACTCTGGGTGTTTATTTATTTATTTATTTAATTTATTTATTGGATTTGTATGCCGCCCCTCTCCGGAGACTTGGGGCGGCTAACAGCAATAACAAAACAGCATATAATAATAATCCAATACTAAAAACAGTTTAAAAACCCCATTATTATAAAAACCAAACATACATATAGACATACCATGCATAAAATTATAAAGGCCTAGGGGGAAAGAGTATCTCAATTCCCCCATGCCTGGTAGCAGAGGTGGGTTTTAAGCAGCTTACGAAAGGCAAGGAGGGTGGGGGCAATTCTAATCTCTGGGGGGAGTTGGTTCCAGAGGGCCGGGGTCGCCACAGAGAAGGCTCTTCCCCTGGGTCCCGCCAAGCGACATTGTTTAGTTGACGGGACCCGGAGAAGACCCACTCTGTGGGACCTAACTGGTCGCTGGAATTCGTGCACCAGAAGGCGGTCCCTGAGATAATCTGGTCCGGTGCCATGAAGGGCTTTATAGGTCATAACCAACACTTTGAATTGTGACCAGAAACTGATCGGCAACCAATGCAGACTGCGGAGTGTTGGTGTAACATGGGCATATTTGGGAAAGCCCATGATTGCTCTCGCAGCGGGTGTGTTTTTCCAAATGCAGTAAGTGAGGTTAAATGTATAGCTTTAGAAGAGGTGTGTGTGTGTTTGTGTGAGTGTGTGTCTACTATATCTATCCTTATTATATATAGTAGCTACAGTAGGTAATGTATCTTTTTGTGTGCCTGTGTGTAATATGTTTGTACACCTATGACATATATACATAGGATTAAATCGTATATTTTGGATGTTTAATAGTAGTAAATAGACAGGGAAATTGTATCTCATTGAGGCCTTTGAGGCGAGGAGAGGCCAGGCACCATAATTTTAATCCTTAATGTAAGTGATATCAAGTTGGCTACACCCACTCAGTCACCTGATCACCCAGTCACCTGATCACCCAGTCACATGACCACAAAGCCACTCCCACCCTGTCACACGACTGCTAAACAACTCCCACCCAGTCACATGACTGCAAAGCCACGCCCACCATCACATGACCATCAAACCACATCCACAAAATAAGCCACGCCCACAGAGCAGCAGTAAAAAAACAATTGGAACCCACTCCTGTACCTAATTCTGTCCACTTTATACTATCGTTCTATAGCTCCAGGCATATCATTAAGAAGAGCTCATCCTAAAATGTCAACCGTGCCTGCTATAAACAGATGGGGACCTTGCATGATAAATGATACATGATGTTCATTAACCCAGCACTTGGGCTACGAGCTGTATTTACAAAGAACTTGGAGCGGAAAGAAAGATTTGGGGTTATTATCATAGAATATTTAATAATAAATCATAGTTTTGGTAACAAAACTGGACAGATGGAATCCACTCAGCATGATTCTGTCGTTTTTAAAGTAGGGAAAATGAGAAAGATGCTCAGAAGAACTCTTGAGAAATGCACTTGACAAAAAGCAGATGACAGACCCCACAGCTGGATTATAGTGCTTGTTCCACCTCCATGACCAGCAGCTGTTAATATTTTTTCCTTTCCTTTCTTTTCCTTTCCTTTCTTTCCTCCTTTCTTCTTTTTCCCTTCTCCTTTCCTTTCCTTTTCCTTTCCTTTCTTTCCTTTCCTTTCTCCCTTCTCCTTCCTCCTTTCCTTTTCCTTTCCTCTCCTCTCCTTCCTCCTTTCCTTTTCCTTTCCTCTCCTCTCCTCTCCTTCCTCCTTTCCTTTTCCTTTCCTCTCCTCTCCTTTCTCCCTTCTCCTTCCTCCTTTCCTTTTCCTTTCCTCTCCTCTCCTTTCTCTTTTCTCCTTCCTCCTTTCCTTTTCCTTTCCTTTCTTTCCTCTCCTCTCCTTTCTCCCTTCTCCTTTCCTTTCCCTTTCCTTTCCTCTCCTCTCCTTTCTCTTTTCTCCTTCCTCCTTTCCTTTTCCTTTCCTTTCCTCTCCTCTCCTTTCTCTTTTCTCCTTCCTCCTTTCCTTTTCCTTTCCTTTCCTCTTCTCTCCTTTCTCCCTTCTCCTTCCTCCTTTCCTTTTCCTTTCCTTTCCTCTCCTCTCCTTTCTCTTTTCTCCTTCCTCCTTTCCTTTTCCTTTCCTTTCCTCTCCTCTCCTTTCTCTTTTCTCCTTCCTCCTTTCCTTTTCCTTTCCTTTCCTCTCCTCTCCTTTCTCTTTTCTCCTTCCTCCTTTCCTTTTCCTTTCCTTTCCTCTCCTCTCTTTTCTCCCTTCTCCTTCCTCCTTTCCTTTTCCTTTCCTTTCCTCTCCTCTCCTTTCTCCCTTCTCCTTCCTCCTTTCCTTTTCCTTTCCTTTCCTCTCCTCTCCTTTCTCTTTTCTCCTTCCTCCTTTCCTTTTCCTTTCTTTCCTCTCCTCTCCTTTCTCCCTTCTCCTTCCTCCTTTCCTTTTCCTTTCCTTTCCTCTCCTCTCCTTTCTCTTTTCTCTTTCCTTTTCCTCTCCTCTCCTTTCTCCCTTCTCCTTCCTCCTTTCCTTTTCCTTTCCTCTCCTCTCCTTTCTCTTTTCTCCTTCCTCCTTTCCTTTTCCTTTCCTTTCCTCTTCTCTCCTTTCTCCCTTCTCCTTCCTCCTTTCCTTTTCCTTTCCTTTCCTCTCCTCTCCTCTCCTTTCTCTTTTCTCCTTCCTCCTTTCCTTTTCCTTTCCTTTCCTCTCCTCTCCTTTCTCTTTTCTCCTTCCTCCTTTCCTTTTCCTTTCCTTTCCTCTCCTCTCCTTTCTCTTTTCTCCTTCCTCCTTTCCTTTTCCTTTCCTTTCCTCTCCTCTCCTTTCTCCCTTCTCCTTCCTCCTTTCCTTTTCCTTTCCTTTCCTCTCCTCTCCTTTCTCTTTTCTCCTTCCTCCTTTCCTTTTCCTTTCCTTTCCTCTCCTCTCCTTTCTCTTTTCTCCTTCCTCCTTTCCTTTTCCTTTCCTCTCCTCTCCTTTCTCCCTTCTCCTTCCTCCTTTCCTTTTCCTTTCCTTTCCTCTCCTCTCCTTTCTCTTTTCTCTTTCCTTTTCCTTTCCTCTCCTCTCCTTTCTCCCTTCTCCTTCCTCCTTTCCTTTTCCTTTCCTCTCCTCTCCTTTCTCCCTTCTCCTTCCTCCTTTCCTTTTCCTTTCCTTTCCTCTCCTCTCCTCTCCTTTCTCTTTTCTCCTTCCTCCTTTCCTTTTCCTTTCCTTTCCTCTCCTCTCCTTTCTCTTTTCTCCTTCCTCCTTTCCTTTTCCTTTCCTTTCCTCTCCTCTCCTTTCTCCCTTCTCCTTCCTCCTTTCCTTTTCCTTTCCTTTCCTCTCCTCTCCTCTCCTTTCTCTTTTCTCCTTCCTCCTTTCCTTTTCCTTTCCTTTCCTCTCCTCTCCTTTCTCTTTTCTCCTTCCTCCTTTCCTTTTCCTTTCCTTTCCTCTCCTCTCCTTTCTCCCTTCTCCTTCCTCCTTTCCTTTTCCTTTCCTTTCCTCTCCTCTCCTTTCTCTTTTCTCCTTCCTCCTTTCCTTTTCCTTTCCTTTCCTCTCCTCTCCTTTCTCTTTTCTCCTTCCTCCTTTCCTTTTCCTTTCCTCTCCTCTCCTTTCTCCCTTCTCCTTCCTCCTTTCCTTTTCCTTTCCTTTCCTCTCCTTTCTACCTTCTCCTTCCTCCCTTCCTTTCCTTTTCCGTTCCTTTCCTCTCCTCTCCTTTCTCTTTTCTCCTTTCCTTTCCTTTTTCCTCCAAATTCTACATGTCTTTAGTTTGGTTATTTTTTAATTTAATTTAATCCCTTTTTAATTTATTTTGTCTTATATAGGTGTTTACTGTATACTGACCTAACAATTACAAATAAATATGTTAATAAATCAAAATCAGTAAACTCTGAAGCAACTGTGAAAGGTTTTAAAGAAAATATTCTAGATATTATGGGGAAAATATTTATTTTATTTATTTATTCTTTGTCCAATACACAATACATATGGAAGAGAATAGACATGAAGTAATATATATAAAGATAATATGTAAAAATAGAGGAGAAGATATATGAAAGGAAGAAAATATATATGTTATATGAGATAAAGGAAAGACAATTGGACAGGGGACGAAAGGCAGGCTAGTGCACTTATGTACGCCCCTTACTGGCCTCTTAGAAACCTGGAGAGGTCAATCGTGGATAGTCTAAGGGAGAAATGTTGGGGGTTAGGGGTTGACACTATTGAGTCCGGTAATGAGTTCCACACTTCGACAACTCGATTGTTAAAGTCATATTTTTTACAGTCAAGTTTGGAGCAGTTAATATTAAGTTTGAATCTGTTGCGTGCTCTTGTGTTGCTGCGGTTGAAGCTGAAGTAGTCGTTGACCGGTAGGACGTTGCAGCATATGATCTTGTGGGCAATACTTAGATCGTGTTTTAGGCACCGTAATTCTAAGCTTTCTAGGCCCAGGATTGTTAGTCTACTTTCGTAGGGTATTCTGTTTCGAGTGGAGGAGTGAAGGGCTCTTCTGGTGAAATATCTTTGGACGTTTTCAAGGGTGTTGATGTCCGAGATGTGGTATGGGTTCCAGACAGATGAGCTGTATTCGAGAATGGGTCTGGCATAAGTTTTGTAGGTTCTTGTGAGTAGTATGAGATTGCCGGAGCAGAAGCTACATAGGATCATATAATTTTGGGTTTTTTTAAGTAATTATGTTCTATAGGAACTGAGGTAGTAGGTGATAATAGTGAACTGTCTAAGACATTGAAGTATCATATGATAATCAAGTGACAATTTCTTTCATTCCCTCTTGTTCTAAGATTAGAATCCCCATTCCAAATTTTAAGTGGTAGAGAAACGTGTGCATATGTCTAATTTGATTTTTGCTTTTCCAAAAATGAATTGCATCAGGCAATTTAGGCATACTGCTCATATTGATATAGTTGTGATGATAGCAGTGTATTACAACTTTTACTACTGGAAGTGATGTATTCTTTTTATTTCATAATGCAGTGATTCACTCATAAATAAATATATGTTTGATGATTGAAAATTATCTGTGCTTTGGCGAAAGATTTCATTAGGTTGAGTAGTATAAAATCTTCTCTCTTTGCTTATACTGTTTTATATTTCCTTGTCTAATAAATCAGAAGCCATACAGCTTCAGGAGAAGTGTTTAATCTATAATATGTATCAATGTGCTTCAACCCAGCAACTGCTAGAACTATTCACATCTTTATCCTGAACTTCAGAGCATTTTTTAACCCTGCTGTTCTGTTCGGGTCTGTGAGACCCGAAATCAAGGTTTGAGACCCTGTAAAAAATTTTCCCTGCATATCTGAAACTTGAAATTTCATGACTTTTCATCATTTCAGGGGTTCTCTCTATGAGAATTTTTTTGGGGGGGTGGGAGGTTTCTTTCTTGCTGAAAAAAAAAAAACTCCCTAATGTTATGTTCCCGGGTCACCCTGACCCGGACCGAAAACTCTTCATTTGCAGTGCTTATGTTTGGTCTTTTTGAAAGCTTTTTTCACTTGGAAAGTAGTCTGAACATTTCTTCACACAATGGAATGAAAATTGAACTGAAAAAATTAATCCTTATTGGTTTATTTTGCCCATAAATGTGCCTCCCCCCCCCGTTTTTGTGAAAGTTTTTTCAATTTATGGATAGTTTTGCTTGCAAAATGCAGTCTATTTTACTGGAGTTGGTGTGGGAATGGTACCTTGAACATTTCTGAATATAAGAAAAATATAAAGGAACTGAAAAAAATGATTCTTACTGTTTTTTTAACATCAGAAATAAGGCCTCCCCCCCCCCTGGCTGCTTGCAACAATTTTCACTTTTTATTTTTTTATGCTCCAAATCCGAAATATTCTTTAAAATCTTACGCATTCATTTACTCAATTTAACAATGCTGATCATCAAAAAAATATTTGTGGGGGTGGGGGAAAAATTTTTTTCTTGGCAAAAAAAAAGTCACATTTACTCTGTTCGGGTCATATAGACCCGGATCAAAATGATTTTTTTTAGGTACTTGAATTTGGTCTTTTTGAAAACTTTTTCCACTGGAAAACTAGTTTGAACATTTATGAACATAATGATATGAAAATTGAACTGGAAAAATTGAGACTTATATTTTTATTTTGAACAAAAAGCCCCTCCCCCCATCCTTTTTGAATTTCGTGTCAATTTATATTTTTTAAGGCTACAAATCCCTAAGGAATTTTCCCCCAAAAGGTTTGATATACTAAATTGAACAATCCTGAACATAAGAAAAATATAAATGAACTGAAAAAAATGACTCTTATTGGTTTATTGTTTTATACTCGAGTATAAGCCTACTCGAGTATAAGCCTATTTGAGTATAAGCATGGGGGCCCATTTATGAGCAAAATAAACCAATAAGGATCATTTTTTCAGTTTAATTTTCATATCATTATGTTCAGAAAGGTTCAAGCTACCAATCCCACACCAAAATAGAATAGTAAAATAGAATGCATTTTGCAGGCAAAATTATCAATAAACTCAAAAGTTTTGATATACTAAATTGAACAATCCTAAACATAAGAAAAATAGAAATGAACTGAAAAAAAAATGATTCTTATTGGTTTATTTTTGAATATAAGACCATATCATTTTATACTCGAGTATAAGCCTACTCGAGTATAAGCCTATTTGAGTATAAGCATGGGGGCCCATTTATGAGCAAAATAAACCAATAAGGATTAATTTTCTCAGTTCAATTTTCATATCATTGTGTGCAGAAATGTTCAAGCTACCAATCCCACACCAACTTTAGTAAAATAGAATGGATTTTGCAAGCAAAACTATCCATAAATTGAAAAAACTTTCACAAAAACGGGGGGGGGAGGCACATTTATGTGCAAAATAAACCAATAAGGATTAATTTTTTCAGTTCAATTTTCATTCCATTGTGTGCAGAAATGTTCAAACATGTTTCCAGGTGAAAAAAGCTTTCAAAAAGACCAAACATAAGCACTGCAAATGAAGAGTTTTCGGTCCGGGTCAGGGTGACCCGGGAACATAACATTAGGAACTTTTTTCGAACAGAACAGCAGGGTTAAAATCACAGCTGAAGGAGCTTCCAATTTAAGCAGACTTGAAGCTGTGGCTGTGGCTTCTTACTGTTACTTAGCAACATAAGTGAAGAAACTTGAATCACAAAAACCTATGAGGCCATTGACACTTGAGAGGAAGTTTTTCCATGTGTCACTGTTCAGAATCTGGCTCAACAAGTAGATCAATTAAAAATACCTTTTATTACTAATAAACAGCCATTCAGGAGATATAGAACATAGAAGAGCTTGAAGGGATCTTAGAGATCTTCTAGTCCAACCTGTTGTTCAGGTTAGGAGACTTTATACCATCCTAATAAAAAAAATTGTCCAGTCTATTTTTGAAAACTTCCAGTAATGAGGGACTCAAAAGTCTGTTTTGGAGAATTGTTTGTTTGTTTGTTTGTTTGTTTATTATAATTAATTAAATTTGTATGCTGCCCATTCTCAAAGGACTCAGGGTAGCTTACAACAATAAAATAGCAGAAACAGTATAAACTATTGGATGGGTCTGGATGGGCGTTAATAGGCTCAGACCCAACCCTGACAAGATGGAGTGGCTGTGGGTTTTGCCTCCCAGGCACAATACCATCTGTCCATCCATCACCCTGGGTGTGTGTGAGTCGTTACACCCTTCAGAGAGGGTCCGCAGCATGGACATCCTCCTCGATCCAGAGCTGAGCTTAGAAGACCATCTCTCGCACGGATAGGCCTTGTGTGCCACTTGCAGAGACACTTCTCACAATCACTCATGTCCTTATCACCTCGAGGTTCGATTAATGCAATGCTCTCTACATGGGGCTGCCTTTGAAGAGTGTTCGGAGACTACAACTTGTGCAAAATGTAGCCAGTGAGTTATAGTGGGGCTACCAAGATCTGCCAACATTTCTACATCACTCCGTGAGCTGCATTGGTTGCCAATTGGTTTCCGGGTGTCATTCAAAGTGCTGGTTATGACCTATAAAGCCCTACATGGCTTAGGACCAGATTATCTTCAGGACCTTCTTCTGACTCGTGTGTCCCAGTGGCCTGTTAGGTCCCACAGAGTCGGCCTTCCCCAGGTCCTGGTGGCCAGACAATGTAGGGGAAGAGCCTTCTCTGTGGTAGCCCCGGCCCTCTGGAATGAACTCCCTCCGGAGATATGTACCGCCCCCTCCCTCCTGGTCTTTTATAAAGCCCTGAAGACCTATCTCTGCCGGCGGGCATGGGGCCTGTGAGTGATGAGACTATCTCTGACCAATACATTGTATGATTGAATTGGATGAATGGGTATGACTGTATTGGTTTTTTAAAATATATTTGTAGTAATTTCTATAATTTAGATTTCTTACATATTGTTACATTTATAATGTTATATGCCACCCTGAGTCACCTAGAGAAGGGTGGCATAGAAATCTAATAAATAAATAAAATAAAATAAAGAAAGAATTAAATCACAATAATAACAATAATATAAAACCCTATTAAAATTCCATTAATGTAATCATACCATATCATATATCCTAATCAAGTCTCATTTAGGCCAGAATTAAAGGAAGTAGCAATCACTCATGGCCCCCAGGCCTGCTGGCAAAGACCAGTTTTCAAGGCTTTCCAGAAATACACTACAAGATACAATAGAATTAGATAAACAGAAACAACTTTGGGAAAGGGAATATAAATTGACTATGGCAACAGCCTATAAAGAAAATCTATATAAAATGTTTTACAGATGGCACAGGTCACCAGAAAGAATTGCTAAAAATGTTTAAGAATAAGACTATGAAATGCTGGAAATGTCAGCAAATACCAGGATCTTTTCATCATATGTGGTGGACATATGAAAAGCTAGAACTAAAACCAGAGGTCTTTTTGTTGGGCGTGTTGCCAAAGAACTTTGCCAAAGAAGAACCATACTTAATTGTACATGGGATAACAGCAGCGAGAATCATATTTCAACAAAAATGGAAAGGATCTAAGATTCAATCTGAAGAAGATATACTTTTAAAAATTTTGGACTGTGCCGAGATGAATAGAATTGCCCTCCCTGGGCTCCAAAGGTTTTCTTCGAGCCTCTGGGATGGTGAAAACAGCCTCCCCAGGCTCCAGAAGTCATTTGGAAGCCAGAAATGGGTCTGTTTCCAGCCTTCTGAACTTCTGGTAGGTCTGTTGTTCACCTTCCCTGCACTTGCATCCAAAATGGTACGTTTGAGGCCTCCTGGGATGGGCAGAATGGGTGGGACAAGCTGGGAGTGGGATTTGGGGGTTCTCCGAACTGCACAGAATCTTAGCTAGAGGTTCTCCTGTACCTCTGCAAACCTCAACCAGCCCACCCCTGAGTTTAGTTTCCAGACCCTTTATTATCTTTGTTGCTCTTCTTTGCAGATACTGTCTAGAGCATTGTTTCCCAACCTTTGCAACTTGAAGATATTTGGACTTCAACTCCCAGAATTCCCCAGCCAGCGAATGCTGGCTGGGGGATTCTGGGAGTTGAAGTCCATATATCTTCAAGTTGCCAAGGTTGGGAAACATTGCTGTAGAGTATCAGTAACTTTATTTTATTAAGGTGCTCAAAATTTGAGCATTCCAAGTGTGGCCTCATTATCAAGATATAAAGTGGTACTATTGCTTCTCATGATCTTGATGCTATTCCTCTGTTGATATAGGCCAGACTTGCATTGCCCTTTTTTTGCAGCTGCAGCACATTATTGGCTCATACTCAAGTGGTGGTAAGATCTTCTGGATCTTGATGAGCCAAGTTCCTACTAAAGAAATGTGGTTTACATAATTGTAGATATTATCTTCTTTTTTTTTGATATATTTTTTTCATATTTAACACTTTGTGTCATTTTGCATAACATCACATTTTTGTCATTTTAGATGTTATCACTTTTTATATCATTTTCAATACAACCTGCCTACGGTATTTTAGCACAATGTAAACCAAGAGACTTGTGCTATGGGGAGGTCTTTCTTCCATAGTAATCCCCAAAAGAAATGATAATACATTCCACTTGTGTTAGCAAAAACTTCAGAAGAGAAGGATTTAGGGGTAGTGATTTCTGACAGTCTCAAAATGGGTGAGCAGTGTGGTCGGGCAGTAGGAAAAGCAAGTAGGATGCTTGGCTACATAGCTAGAGGTATAACAAGCAGGAAGAGGGAGATTGTGATCCCCTTATATAGAGCGCTGGTGAGACCACATTTGGAGTACTGTGTTCAGTTCTGGAGACCTCACCTACAAAAAGATATTGACAAAATTGAACGGGTCCAAAGACGGGCTACAAGAATGGTGGAAGGTCTTAAACATAAAACATATCAGGAAAGACTTCATGAACTCAATCTGTATAGTCTGGAGGACAGAAGGAAAAGGGGGGACATGATCGAAACATTTAAATATATTAAAGGGTTAAATAAGGTTCAGGAGGGAAGTGTTTTTAATAGGAAAGTGAACACAAGAACAAGGGGACACAATCTGAAGTTATTTGGGGGAAAGATCAAAAGCAACGTGAGAAAATATTATTTTACTGAAAGAGTAGTAGATCCTTGGAACAAACTTCCAGCAGACATGGTTGGTAAATCCACAGTAACTGAATTTAAACATGCCTGGGATAAACATATATCCATTGTAAGATAAAATACAGGAAATAGTATAAGGGCAGACTAGAGGGACCATGAGGTCTTTTTCTGCCGTCAGTCTTCTATGTTTCTATGTTTTTTGTATCCAGCAGTCAGCGGTGGGCTACAAACCGGAATGCTAAATTGTGCTCACCGCGGCGGCTCTTAAGTTCTTGTGGGACCCGCAAAATTTTGCTGTTGCACCTGTGGAGGAAGGAAAATCACGCATGGAGCCGCAGGTGCGCCTGTGTTTCAGCATTCGCGGAAGCAAAAAAACATCACCGAAACATGGGCGCACCTGCGGTTCCATGTGCAATTTTGCTTCCTCCATAGGTGCAGCAGCAAAATTGCACTGGTCCCACAAGAACTTACGAGCCGCGGCGGCAAGTGCAATTTAGCATTCTGGCTCATAGCCCACTGCTGCCAGCAGTAATGTATTTTGCAAACCTGATCAACCAGATATATGTGGTGCAGTGGTTAGAGTGATGCAATGCTTAGAGTGCAGTACTGCAAACTACTTCTGCTTATCACCAGCTGCCAACTGTTTGGTGGATAGAATCTCAGTAGGCTCAAAGTTGACTCAGCCTTCCATCCTTCCAAGGTTGGTAAAATGAGGACCCAGATTGTTGGGGGCAATATGCTTACTCTCTGTAAATCGTTTAGAGAGGGCTGTAAAGCACTGTGAAGCAGTACATAAGTCTAATTATCTATTTATCTATTTATCTGTTTATCTGTTTATCTATTTATTTATCTATCTATCTATCTATTTATCTATTTATCTATCTGTCTATCTGTCTATCTGTCTATCTGTCTATCTGTCTATCTGTCTATCTGTCTATCTGTCTATCTGTCTATCTGTTTATCTGTTTATCTATTTATTTATCTATCTATCTATCTATCTATCTATCTATCTATCTATCTATCTATCTATCTATCTATTTATTTATTTATTGGATTTGTATGCCGCCCCTCTCCGCAGACTCGGGGTGGCTAACAACAGCAATAAAACAGTATATAACAAAATCCAATACTAAAAACAGTTAAAAACCGATTATATAAAAACCAATCATACATTTATTATTTATTTATTTATTATTTGGATTTGTATGCCGCCCCTCTCCGAAGACTCGGGGCGGCTCACAACAAGTGAAAAACAATCCAATCCAATCCAATTAATTAAGACATTATAAGTTTAAGAAAATCCCCTATACTAACATACACACATACAGGCATACCATATATAACTTCAACATACAGACATACCATGCATAAAATTGTAAAGGTCTAGGGGGAAGTGTATTTCAGTTCCCCCATGCCTGGCGGCAGAGGTGGGTTTTAAGCAGCTTTCGAAAGGCAAGGAGGGTGGGGGCAATTCTAATCTCTGGGGGGAGTTGGTTCCAGAGGGCCGGGGCTGACACAGAGAAGGCTCTTCCTCTGGGTCCCGCCAAGCAACATTGTTTGGTTGACGGGACCCGGAGAAGACCCACTCTGTGGGACCTAAGTGGTCGCTGGGATTCGTGCAGCAGAAGGCGGTCCCTGAGGTAAATACTATTGCTAATGGTCTTGCTATTACTTTATTCGAAGCCTGCAACATAGCTCAAATTAGAGCCTGTTCTATATTAAGAATAGAAAATACAAATATGGGAAGACATTGGATTGTGATTATAATTAAGGGGGCTATCCAGCCCAAGTTAAATCCTATTGATTTCTACAGGAATCATGCACTTAAATCTCTCCTACTGAGATCAATGGGACATTTTAAGAATGCAGAACCTTTGGCTGCTCATGTCAAAAATTGATCAGCCGTGGTTTTATAGGAAACACACAGTGAGGGTGATTTATTAAAATATAAAATGCATTGATTAAATAAAAAGTGTAATTACCACCTCATCTTAGGTTAAATATTAAACAATTAAAACAAGCAAATCAAAACTAAAGAGATTGCAACAATAACTCTGGCAGGGTCAACTGAATCAGCAATACTAAATTGAACTACTAATCATCCAGTGGTTTAAAAATGTGCAAGAAAAGAGCCATTATTCACAGAGATAGCAAGCAAAGCTAGGTCTTAGTTGTTTACATTTACAAGGTGCAATCCTCACGAAAAAGGTCTTGCATGATCTTTCTATCAACCTTATGTCTCTGCCTTAAATATATTATTTATTTTATTTATTTATTTATTAGATTTGTATGCCGCCCCTCTCCGCAGACTCGGGGCGGCTCATAACACAATAAAAACAGTTCATGACAAATCTAATAATTTACAATTTAAAATATTTTTAAAAACCCATTATTAAGCATACATACATACAAACATACCATACATAAATTGTATAGCCCCGGGGGAGATATTTCAGTTCCCCCATGCCTGACGACAAAGGTGGGTTTTGAGGAGTTTACGAAAGACAAGGAGGGTAGGGGCAGTTCTAATCTCTGGGGGCAGCTGGTTCCAGAGAGTCGGGGCCGCCAGAGAGAAGGCTCTTCCCCAGGGCCCGCCAACCGACATCGTTTAGTTGACGGGACCCAGAGAAGGCCCACTCTGTGGGACCTAATTGGTCGCTGGGTTTTCATGCAGCAGAAGGCGGTCTCGGAGATATTTTGGTCCGATGCCATGAAGGGTTTTATAGGTCATAACCAACACTTTGAATTGTGACCGGAAATCGATCGGCAACCAATGCAGACTGCGGAGTGTTGGTGTAACATGGGTATATTTAGGAAAGCCCATGATACCTCTCGCAGCTGCATTCTGCACGATCTGAAGTTTCTGAACACTTTTCAAAGGTAGCCCCAGTGGCCTGCAGTACAGCACTCTACCTGCTGCGCCACCCCGGCTCATAGATAGATAGATAGATAGATAGATAGATAGATAGATAGATAGATAGATAGATAGATAGATAGATAGATAGATAGATAGATAGAAATAGAGAGAAATAGAGAGAAATAGAGAGAAATAGAGAGAAATAAATAGAGAGTTAGGCAGATTAGGCTAAGAAGCATACGAAATTAAATGGCCACATATGGCCTTAAGTTTATCATTTTAATAGAATCAAGGAAGTGTTTTGTTTTCTTTTATATTAGATGAGCCTAAAGAAACGAAAAGAAAACATGTTCTTCTCAATTATGATTATGAGGCATTTATTAGCACTATTATAATTCATAGAAATGGAAGGTACATTTTAAAAATTCATTTGAATTTATGATTTTTCCCTGATCATCAGCTTCACTTGATTATCTTTACAGTATAAAGCTTCCCATTGTAATGTTAATGAAATGCCATTACAACTTCTGCACAATGTGGGCATTAAATACTAATACTAGCAATAATAGTAGCAGTAGTTAGTATAAAATGATTGAGATGAATCGAGACAATCTAATTTCTGCAATGAATATTATTAGATCAAACGTATAATACACATTCATCTCTATTAAACATTTAAATTGCACTTGCAAGACAGGAAACAAAACATCTCTATACTGAACTGAAATTTCATTGTGTCCATTTACTCCAAAGATGTAGCAATAATTATTGAAACGGTCTCCAGCTGATAGAGATGATAAACATATAACCACCAAAAACAGTCCATCCGGAATATCTGATAGACAAATTTTACTTTGACCTTTTATGGTGTTCTGCACAGAAGCAATGGTTCACTTCCCCCGTGCTACTTAAATATGCATGGAAAATCACAACTCATCTTTGGAGATAATCTAATATTTTTATGACTATTTTCAATGGGGTTGCTATTCTTGTGCAGTGTAGATTTCAAATCTCAGGGAAGAAAGGCTTAAAGAGTAAAGTGTTGGCTGATTTTCCCCAGAGTACATTTGTAGCAAGGTCCAAAAAGCAACGGTAGAAATGATTCAATCAATATTCTTAGGCCAAAGAATTGCAAGGAAAGTAAAAAATGATGACTGAAGTATAAAAATAATGTTTATACTATAAGGACACTTATTAGGAATTTAGGGCTACCCTCTTGGTCCTGTGGCTAAAAGGACCAAATAATTTTACATGCAGTGTCTTATATCAGATTATAAACCATAAAGCTTATTCTTGCAACCATAAAATAAAGGTTGTAAAGGGATAAACTCAATTAACAATCATCTCACTTAGCAACAGACACTTCGGATTCAATTGTGGTCATAAGCCAAGGACTTACTGTATTTGTCAAATTATGATCATGAGGGTCTAAGTTAAAATGTTTGGCAAGTTAAATTAAAGTGAATGTATAGCTGATTTCTGATCAATAATTGTAATGATAAATTTGGACAGTAAGTAGTATGGGGGGGGGAAGCAGTAGAAAAGAGCTAGTTAAATGTTTAATTAATTTTCTCCTGCTAAAATAAATGAAGAGAGGGAGACTGAGAACACCTCTGTTTGATTTGAATTATGCCCAGTAATCTTACTGCTTCTTTTTTTATATAGTGTAGCTGCAGTGAATATGCACAGAAAATTGACTACTGCACAAGACTTCTCATAACCATATTTACTCATTTTATAGCTATATAATTATTGTGTTTATTTGTTTTCTCCCCTCTTTCTGATGTAATTAGTTTAAATATGTTTCATTTTGATTTATCTGTTCGACGGCCAAAATAAATATTATCTATCTATCTATCTCATGAGGCTGGAAGTTTGGGGATGAATATTGATTTGATAACCAGATTACGAGCATTATAAAATGATGGTTGGACAATAAAAGTGTTTCTGTGTTTTTCTCTGGGTTTATATCTTTAATTATTATCCAAAATAATCAGAACTGTTCATCACAAATAACAGTATGACTTCTTATCCCTATTACTATTACTATGCAGCCCATAATAAATTGTTAGTGAAGCTGTAAGTTCATCTTTGGAATGTCTTATTTTTAAGCACTACCTCTCTAGAATGAAATTTGACAGGATAAAGCAGATACTGAAGAGGAAATACAAAGTCCTGAAGGCATAAGAACAAGTTCAAATAATTTGGAAAGTTCAGTCTGAAGAAAGGAAGCCTGGGGGAAAACATAATATCTGTAGTCTCAGGACCATAACAGGGTGTTATAGGGTATTTTATCATTAATTCTTTTCATAGCCAAAGAAATAATATGTATAAGTTTATTTATTTATGTATTTATTGGATTTATATGCCGTCCCTCTCTGCAGACTCGGGGCGGCTAACAACAGTAATAAAACAGCATATAATAATAATCCAATACTAAAAACAGTTAAAAACCCCATTATTATAAAAACCAAACATACATACCATGCATAAAATTGTACAGGCCTAGGGGAAAGTGTATCTCAGTTCCCCCATGCCTGGCGGCAGAGGTTGGTTTTAAGCAGCTTACGGAAGGCAAGGAGGGTGGGGGCAATTCTAATATTTGGGGGGAATT
The DNA here is from genome assembly GCF_031021105.1 of Erythrolamprus reginae. Lineage (NCBI taxonomy): Eukaryota > Metazoa > Chordata > Lepidosauria > Squamata > Dipsadidae > Erythrolamprus > Erythrolamprus reginae. The sequence continues at coordinate 118,563,819 of NC_091953.1, forward strand.
GGTTCCAGAGGACCAGGGCCGCCACAGATAAGGCTCTTCCCCTGGGTCCCGCCAAGCGACATTGTTTGGTTGACGGGACCCAGAGAAGACCCACTCTGTGGGACCTAACTGGTCACTGGGATTCGTGCAGCAGAAGGCGGTCCCTGAGATAATCTAGTCCGGTGCCATGAAGGGCTTTATAGGTCATAACCAACACTTTGAATTGTGACCGGAAACTGATCGGCAACCAATTCAGACTGCGGAGTGTTGGTGTAACATGGGCATATTTGGGAAAGCCCATGATTGCTCTTGCAGCTGCATTCTGCACGATCTGAAGTTTCTGAACACTTTTCAAAGGTAGCCCCATGTAGAGAGCGTTACAGTAGTCGAGCCTTGAGGTGATGAGGGCATGAGTGACTGTGAGCAGTGACTCCTGGTCCAAATAGGGCCACAACTGGTGCACCAGGCGAACCTGGGCAAACGCCTTCCTCGCCACAGCTGAAAGATGTTTCTCTAATGAGAGCTGTGGATCGAGGAGGACGTCCAAGTTGCGAATCCTCTCTGAGGGGGTCAATGATTCTCCCCCCAGGGTAATGGGCGGACAGATGGGATTGTCCTTGGGAGGCAAGACCCACAGCCACTCCGTCTTTTTCTGGGTTGAGTTTGAGTTTGTTGACACCCATCCAGGCCCCAACACCCTCCAGGCACTGGCACATCACTTCCACTGCTTCGTTGACTGGACAGTTGCAGGTGGCTAGATGTTGTTTAAATAAAAGAGAAAGCTTTCCAGAAATAATATAAAACAGCAGTAGAACTGTCTACTTATGGAGATTTTTAAGACAAAATTGGGTCATTTGTATAGGTTTTAATTGGTTTTGCAGAAGGCTGGAAGAGTCAACTCCAATTCCATAATTCCATGATTTGCTGATTCTATTTTCAGAGATAAGACTCTTCCTCTCAAATACACTTTCCTACTCTATGCTATGTAAGAATTCAGGATGCACCATACATCACCTATATCTAATGCGTTTTTCGTAGCCTAGAAGAAATACAATGTCTACATTTTAAAGGAGAATATGACCAAGTGGTATTGGACATGGCTGAGGCAAGCTGTATTCAAATGATAGCATTTCAATATTTTGGCCTTGGGCAAGTCAGTATCTTACAGATTTAAGTTACTATAAATATAACTTAAGAGATGAAGAATTGTAACTTGGGAAATGACTTTCATTTTGGATGAATAGTGGTTCTCCAATGACTTCCTAGCAGTAAAATAGTTCGGTCCAGCTTCACTTTATGCCTAAGGTGATTTAAAATGCAGCCTCAGCAACTGATCTATTCACATTAAAGCAAAGTGAGCCTTGGGATGTTAATTATGGGAGCTTCCTCAAGAATTTGCGTCCCTGATGCAAAACTGCATGAGACGAATGCTTATTTAAAACACTGGGCCACATTTTGTCCCCTTCTCTAAGCTAAGAATACCACGAAGCCCCCTTTGGTATAAGTAGATGCTTTCTTTTCATTAAGATTCCCATTCTATCCATCTGCTAATGTCCTTTTAAGTGCCACCAGAGGTTTTTTTTTTCCCCCTCCGATTTGATCATCAGAATGTCTATTATTAGCCACATTTTTTGCCATCGGGGAAAATAAATAATTGCTGAGCTTTGCTTCTGACCTCCAGAAAAATAGGCGAGTCAAATACAAGATCAAAAATGTAGCAAGGCTGAACACAGAGGGCATTGAGCCTGAGAAAGCCATCTTCTCTTTTCCAAACCAGCTGTATGTGCAGTACCTTCTGGGCCATGCTTTGAACAATTTTTCTTCTAATCCTCACAATTTTCTTCTTCAACAGATTGGTTTATTAAAGCAAAACTCCACAACCGTATCATCCCGAGAATGCTTTCTCTATAATGATTCATTCCCTCCCCCTGTTTTTCAACTAAAAGTTTAGCCATAGAAGGGGTCACCACCTACTATCCATTTGGTGGATAAATTTGTGAAAATACCATAATAAAAGTTGGGAAGATAACATACTTCCCAATACTTCTACAGGTCTCAGCAAATCTGACTATAATATCTATTGAATTAACGTCTGAAACTCTGTATTTTGAAGTTTCTGGCTTCAATGAATATTTTCAGTTATGGACACACAATATATACAAATACAGTGATACCTCGTCTTACAAATGCCTCGTCATACAAACTTTTCGAGATACAAACCCAGGGTTTAAGATTTTTTTTGCCTCTTCTTACAAACTATTTTCACCTTACAAACCCACCGTCGCCGCTGGGATGCCCCACCTTTGGACTTCTGTTTATTTATTATTTAGATTTGTATTATTTAGATTTGTTGCCAGCGGAGCATCCGTTTTTGTGCTGCTGGGATTCCCCTGAGGCTCCCCTCCATGGGAAACCCCACTTCTGGACTTCTGTGTTTTTGTGATGCTGCAAAGGAATCCCAGCAGGAGAATTCCAGCAGCACAAAAACGGGCGATTCGCTGGCAATGGAAGTCTGGGGGTGGAGTTTCCCAGCGAGGGGAGCCTCAGTGAAATCGCAGCATCACAAAAACACAGAGGTCTGGAGGTGGGGTTTCAAGGACTTCAGTGTTTTTGCGATGCTGCGATTTCTCTGATGCTCCCTTCGCTGGGAAACCCCACCTCCAAACTTCTATTGCCAGCAAAGTGCTCGTTTTTGCAATGCTGGGATTCCCCTGCTGGGATTCCCCTGCAGCATTGCAAAAATACAGAAGTCCGGAGGTTGGGTTTTCAATGGAGGGGAACCTCAGGGGAATCCCAGCAGCGCAAAAACTGGCGCTTCGGCTGGCAAAAGGGGTGAATTTTGGGCTTGCATGCATTAATCGCTTTTCCATTGATTCCTATGGGAAACATTGTTTCATCTTACAAACTTTTCACCTTAAGAACCTTGTCCTGGAACCAATTAAGTTTGTAAGAAAAGGTACCACTCTATTATAAATAAACATAGGCATAGCCAGAGGTGGTATTTGCTGATTCACCAAACTACTCAAAATTTCTTCTACTGATTCTCCAGAACCTGTCAGAACCTGCTGGATTTTACCTCTGGGTCACATATTTTGTCTTACCTATCTTCCAAGGTAGCCAAACTTTCCTCTAGTGAGACTCTAAATCCATAGGCACAAATGTTTCTTTAGTTTGAATAGAGAAAAATAAATCATATGATACTTCCTAGACAGAACTAGAGGTAGAGGAAGAAATGAGAAACTCTTCAGGAAAACAAAGAATGAAATTCTGAGAAATATAATTAATATTATGAATGTACCGAATGTCGAGTGATGTCCAGTCAAATCACATACCCTTTAAAATGAAATACTTGATAAAAGTGTGTCTTGTCTAATTTCGTTTTGACATAAAAGACTTTCTCAATAATAAATTCAGCTTTTGGGGATTCACTAGGTGCTCCATCAAATCTTCTGCAGACAATGATTTAAATTACTTATTAATAATATTTTATTTTATTATTATTCATCACATATATAAGGACACACATCTCATGAACAAGTGGGCAAGGTATGTGAAGGCAATAAAGCAATTGACATAATAGAAAGTAGCATACACACACACACACACACATACACACTCACTGCAGTATGGATGCAATAGTAACCAAATATTTAAAGTTTGTTGTGAGACCAAAACTGTATTTGTATTATATACATAGTGCTGTGGTTAGCTCTGGCCCAGCTCCTGCCCCAAGGACTGTGGATGTGGGGGAGACATCCACATGCTGCAGGCCTGTTTTGCCCCCGGTGGAATCTGCTGATGAAGGCTCCTCTGACCAAGAAGACATGAGTGACAGGGAGGAGGAGAGTGTGGCAGACAGCTCAGAAAGAGATCAATTATCTAGCTCCTCCTTGAATTCAGAACAAGAGTTAATGATACAGCCATGCATGCGGAGAGCTATGCATAGGCAACAACAACTGAGAGATTATTATCAAAGAAAATGAGGCCACCTGTGGTTGGGTGGGGCTGTGATAATTAGTGAGGCTGCTATAAATAGCAGCCTGTGGGTTTGGCCATTGTGGAGGATTATCTGATCGTTGTGTTTTGTGCCTGCTTTACTGACTTTGACCTTTTGTGTGCTGATGTTTCCCTGCTTTGAAACTAAACCAGAGCAAAATGTGTTTCACTTTGTGAAAGAAGAAGGACTGTGAATTGCCTCACAGCTGCAATCTAAGTATCACAGGACTGATAAGGGACTTGTACAAATGACCAGTTTGTTTGGAGACGAGTGCTCTTTGCTATACCAAAAGAAGGCTTGGTTTAATAAGTGAATTTTCATTATAAAGAACATTGTTTTGAATTTTCAAACGTGTGTGTGTCTGAAATTTGTACCTGTGAATTTTTGGGAGGAGTCTACCAGAGAGCCCGACAGAACACATAGGTTTCTTGATTTCATTATATACTCAAGTATTGAAGTGAAAGCTTTCCAATTATGAACCAACCACATTGCTAGACAAAAGGAGTCCACTTTCAAACGGACAATACATTATTCAATTCCCAATTGGGTCACTGGTTTCCTATCTTTCTTGCTAAAGGACTTCTGCGGAAAATAATAAGCCCTGTGAAAATAATTGTCAGCAATTTAAACCATTTGAACATATCTTATGACCTTCAATCTCCAAATCAATGTGATCTCTGGAAAGAACTCATTTGCACACTGTCATCTCACTAGATAACTATATCTGGGGTTATACCATTGGAATATATAGTAATGTCAAATAGTAATGTCAAAAAGAATGGTAGCGCAAAGGAATATTACAGAGAATATTAGCAATATCTTGCAGTCCGTTTTACTCCACCACAGAGTGAATGGCATGAGGGGGAAAAAAACTTGATAAATTGGTAAAAACTTTATTCAAAGTTTAGTTCAAAATCTTCAACAATAGCCAACAGCAAAGAAAAATGGTGTATTGTTGTAATAATTAGCATGTGGTATGGAACCGATACCACATCTCAGACATCAACACCCTTAAAAATGTCCAAAGATATTTCACCAGAAGAGCCCTTCACTCCTCCACTCGAAACAGAATATCCTACGAAAATAGACTAACAATCCTGGGCCTAGAAAACCTAGAACTACGGCGCCTAAAACAGGATTTGAGTATTGCCCACAAGATCATATGCTGCAACGTCCTACCGGTCAATGACTACTTCAGCTTCAACTGCAACAATACAAGAGCACGCAACAGATTCAAACTTAATACGAACCGCTCCAAACTTGACTGTAAAAAATATGATTTCAACAATCGAGTTATCGAAGTGTGGAACTCATTACCGGACTCAATTGTATCAACCCCTAACCCCCAACATTTTTCCCTTAGACTCTCCACGATTGACCTCTCCAGGTTCCTAAGAGGCCAGTAATGGGCGTACATAAGTGCACAGGTGTGCCTTTTGTCCCCTGTCCAATTGTCTTTCCTTTCTCTCACTTATCATATATATTTTCTTTCTTTCATATATCCTCTCCTCTAAGTTCACTTTACCCTTATATATATTACTACATGTCTATTTTTCTTCTTATGTATTTGTGTATTGGACAAATGAATAAATAAATAAAATAAATAAATAAATTGTCTTATGGTACAATTTCACATAGGTTACTAGATATAGGGCCATTATGAATCAAGACATTTGTCTTTCAACTTGGAGGATAGACTTTCATTGTTCCACTCCATTCTTTTATGTTGAATTTAAAATAAAATAACCAGCAAAGGCTATGAGATACCAATAGCAATAACACTTAATCCAGTGCATTTATACCCCCCTTTAATCAGAGTCACCATATTGCCCCCAATTTGGGTCCTCATTTTACCCACCCTGGAAGGATAGAAGGCTGAGTCAACCTTGAGCCTGGTGAGATTTTTCACTTCTAATCCACTTCTTCAGTTTTGTTCACTCAGAACTGAAGAAGCTTCTTGGATAAGAAGAGAAATGACTTCAAGGGAAAAGAAAACAAAGGAAGTCCAATTGCCTTTTGAAGAAGCTCATTTGGGACAAATACAGCACCTGTAAAAAAAAATCATAGTCAAAACAAAAAGTAGGAACATCATGGTACACCAGTTTACCCCAGTCTGCTGTGGGATGATGTTTCTGAGTTACGTGTTATGCTGCTAAAAATTGATTCAGTGACTTTGATATAAATGGGGCCTAAAGTGAAATACTATTTTTATAGCCCCACATTTACTCAAAATAAGATGACTACATTGAAACCTATTATATCAGCATATATTAAACCATGTGACTTTTAGTGCAACTGTTCTATGCCTGGAGATATTTTAGGAGGAGCTATTTGTCTGGAAAGGCAATAGGCTGCCCTGATTGAGTAGAGGGTTGAACTAGAAGACCTCCAAGATTAGATTAGATTAGATTTATTGGATTTATATGTCGCCCCTCTCCGCAAACTCGGGGCGGCTCACAACAAGTAAAAACAATACATAATAACAAATCCAATACCCACCAATCCAATTACAATGTTAAGCTAAAAAATTCATAAAAAACAACCCCAGAATATTAAAAAACAAGCACACAATCAATCTAACACCAAAACGACATGGGCAGGGGGAGATGTTTCAGTTCCCCCATGCCTGACGGCAGAGGTGGGTTTTAAGGAGTTTGCGAAAGGCAAGGAGGGTGGGGGCAATCCTAATCTCAGGGGGGAGCTGGTTCCAGAGGGTCGGAGCCGCCACAGAGAATGCTCTTCCCCTGGGTCCCGCCAGACGACATCGTTTAGTCGACGGGACCCGGAGAAGGCCAACTCTGTTATTCTGTATTCTTTCATTTCCTCCTGCTTTGTTAAGGTGAATAACCGGCCTTTATTTTTGGTCAGGAATAATTAATGGGGTTTTGTTTAGGGGAAGTCTGCTTGCTTTAGAGATAACAAAATTATGTACATAGGGATCTTTATCTGGTCCGTGTCGTATATGCAGTGTTGGGGAAAATATCCTTGTTTTTATTTTTGACATAGAAAGATTTATATATGTCTACTTGTCTGGCAAACTGAATGTTATGATAACAAAGCAATAAGTCTAAATAATAACTCACAATATTTTGGATGAAGCAGCAGTGACTTCCAGCCACTTACTGTAGAGTGTAGTCAATCACTTTCAGAAACTACAGTATCTATATGAAGCTATGACTAGGAAGTTTTGATTGAATCATTAGTTGCATTGGTATATGCAGCAGAGATGGATTAAAGCCTCTCTCCCATCACATTCTTGTTATCTTTTTCTCCCTCTGTCTCACCGTCCTCTTAGAAACAAATCTCATTCTACCAGCTAAAATTAAGTATTCCTACAGCATTTCTCCTAGATATGGAAAATTACAATATGTATTCCAATATTTCTAATATTCTAAGTTTGGAAATATACAAGGAAACCATTTCCATTTTGCCCAGGTTACATGTACATATGTTATACTAATAATAATATAATATAATAATATTTATAATAAAATATAATAATACTTGATCAATGTAATATTCAATTCAATTCAATTTATTAGATTTGTATGCCGCCCCTCTCTGAAGACTCGGGGCGGCTCACAACAATAATAAAAACAACATTCCAGCGAAAACAAATCTAATATTAAAAAGCACATAAAACCCTATCATATTTAAAAAAGCAAACAACATATACATACCCAAACATAAATATAAAATAGCCTGGGGGAAAGGTGTCTCAACTCCCCCATGCCTGGCGCTATAGATGGGTCTTGAGTAATTTATGAAAGACAAGGAGTTTGGGGGCAGTTCTAATCTCCGGGGGGAGTTGATTCCAGAGGGCTGGGGCTGCTACAGAGAAGGCTCTTCCCCTGGGGCCCGCCAAACGACAAAATAATACAAAATATTGTATTATTTCATATGAGTCTGGACAGAAACATCCTTGCATGGGATCCAAAATATTCTAAAAGGTGTATTGAAAGAAGGAAGTATTCTTAGGATTTGAAATGTTCTAAGACACCGTTTTTCCCCTGTAGTTTGTGCCCCAATTAGGAATCCATCAAAATGTGCCAAAAAGTGATTTTTTTAAAGTATATATATACAGTACATTAAAAAAAACAAACATATTTTTTTCTGAGTTTAAGATGCACCTTAGTTTGAGGAAAGCAAATAGGGGGAAAAATATACCACCTAGCCCACTTATCAGGAGAGTTTTATATAATTTGAACAGGAGTGTAATTTAGCCCAATCCCCCAAAACTCAATCTACTTCAGAGATATAAGATTATAATGTAGGCCAGGGGCTTCCAACCTTGGCAACTTTAAGACTTCTGGACTCCAACTCCCAGAAATGCCCGACCGGCGGCTTAAACCACCAGCCGAAATTGCCCCCGGAGCAGGGGGACACAGCGGAAGTTCAGCTTTTGGCAGCATGCCAGGTCGGCACGCTGCCTGCTGGGAGTTAGCGGAGGTCCTGGATCACCCTATTTAAGGGCGATCCGAACTGGACCTCCTCCTTGCTGTTGCTGCCCTGGGAAGCAAACACCTGCCCACCCTCCACTATTAACAGTGTGTCCTAAGGAGGTCGCTTTGGGGCCCAATAGGAATTTTTTGTGGCCTCCCCTTTAGAGGTGGCCGTTTTTTCACCTATTCCACACTGACGGTGCGGACTGCATTGGTTAGGGGGTACGGTGCACTTAGATGTCAGTATAGGCCTCCCTTTGGTCACTGGGGTTTGGCAGGTTAGGGGCGGAAATGGGTAATTAGAAGCAACTGTGCATGCTCCTTTGGGCATCCTTTAAAGGGTGATGGACCGCCTCTCTCCAGGAACTAGAGGTTGGAACACCGTCGGGGATTGGAGAGAGGATGTCCATGGGAATCACTGGATCCAATTTCCCACGTGGATTGGAGGGTGAACTCCTCCCACATGACGAAGGGGTGTGGCTTGGATCCAGGTGAAGGTGGCTACCCTCACCTGGTTCAGCAAGGAGTTTTTGCCCAATGTTGCCAAGGAAGTTTCTGGTAGGAATTTCCGCCCCGTTAGTTTTGGCCTCTGCAGGTCCTTAGTTATGTTGAATTTAAATATTTAAAGTTACGTATTTAAAGTTACGTTATTTAAATTTATGTTAATTTAATAAAATGACCCTTATTTAATCCACAATATGTCTCAACGTCTTTACTCCACTTCCGGGGCAATTTCTCAGCCAGCTATACCTAACAAACATTTATAAACACTACAGGAAACAGAACTAGTCTGCAGACAGTGTTGGCAAGCCAGAACAGAAATGGAAAGAGCTGAATCAGATGTTTTCTGACTTGACAGGCCAAGAAGGCCATTAGACTCTCCTCTGCATGATTGAAGAATATGCTTTTACATATTTTTGAATCTCATAGAGAGCTTGCACATGTAAAACAGACTACACAGTAATGAAACTAATAAATGCATCTTATTATATATTCCCTTTTGCATAACTGAAATTACTTGCGGTTCAATCCATAAATGCGCAAAGGGTATTTATAGGTAAAATATTTCATTTATGGGTTAAAGAATTATATTTAAAATGTCATATTTCTAAGCAGTTCTTTTGAATATATTTTCATCTTATAGTACCAGGGGAGAATATTTGATATTTGTGGATGATGTTCTCCCTCCCCATTGCTTTAAATCTAGTAGTTGCATTATGGCTGTGTCATTTCAGGAGGCTGCCAGAATTTAGAACTGGTTTTTTAAGGAAACCAGAAAAATCAATCAGAATAGATCTGGAAAGGATCTTGGCGATTTTCTAGTCAAGCAGGAGAACCTATACCATTTTAGACAAGTGACTGTCCAAACACTTCCCATAATGAAACACTCACAACTGCTGAAGGCAGCTGTTCCACTGATTAATTGTCCTCACAGTTAGAAAGAGCCTTCTATGTGGTTGCCCCTGCCCTCTGGAATCAACTCCCCCGGAAATCCATGCTATTCCCATTCTCCCGGCCTTCCGGAATAACTTAAAAACACATCTATGCTGGCAGACATGGGACTGTTGAACTTGGGCACTTTGCTCCAGCCCCTATTATTGTTTGATTGTTGGAAGTATGACAGAGTTGTATGAGATGGGTTGTCTGTGATATGTTTTAATTTAAGAGGTTTTATAGTGATGTTTTATATAATTTAAATTTCTTCCATTGTTATGTATTAAAATGTTGTAAGCCGCCCTGAGTGTCAGGAGAAGGATGGCCTAGAAATCAATCAATCAATCAACCAACCAACCACTCACTCACACAAACAAACAAACAAACAAACAAACAAACACACACACAAACAAACAAACAAACAAACAAACACACAAACAAACAAAGTGTTTCTTTAATTTCAGATTGCTTCTCTCCATGATTAGATTCTATGCATTCTTATTTTGCATTCTGGTGCTTTGGAAAACAAGTTGACACACTCTTCTTTGTGGTAGCCCCTCAGATACTCTTGTCATACTACTATGTAATCTATAGTCCTTCTTATTAGACTAGCCATATCAGTTCCTACAACTTTTCTTATATGTTCTAGTCTCCAGTAAGCAATCTAGTTGCTCTTCTTGGCACTTTTACCAAAGCCTCAATTTATATTTTTGTAATATGGTGACCAAAACTGGATGCAGTATTCCAGGTGTGGTCTTACTAAATCAGTGCCTTTATCTATAAACAGCAGCAAATCCGATGTCTTTTTCTTTTGCAAAATAAAAAAAAATGATTTCTCAAATGTCTCTCCTTTTCGTTTCTAATTTGCTTTTTTTTAGGACAATGAAAATGTAGAATTGTTGTTGTTGTTGTTGTTGTTGTTGTTTTTATTTGCCTGGCACTTGATACCACATCTAGCAGGAGTTAATAAATCTTCTGTATTGAATAATATGTCACATGATGGATATGAATATACATGTCCTTATGCCCTTGTGTTTTTAGCCGAGTATAATGGAGAAGTGATAGGATGAATGCAGAAAGAGATGGAGTGGATATTCTGGAACATAGCAATGAGTAACATTAAACAGGAAATTGGAAAGGGATGGGACAGGTCCCTCAGCTTGTGCCGAAAACAGTGGCAGACATTTTTATAAAATGTCAACACTCATTCAGAGCCTATTTAACAAGCTGGGTTTTACAGTGGAGGGGATTAACTTTTGAATGAATGGTGATATAAAAGAGGTCCAGGGAGCAGAACATTGAAGCTTAGATCAGGACAAGGCACAAAAGAGCAGGGGTGTCCTGTTCAACTAGATTGGAAATATGAAATAGCTTTCAGCATAAAAGTGCTGATCATCTCCTGCTGGTAGCCTGTTTAATAATCCTGCTTTGCAAACATTACTGAAATGAGCTCTGCTTTACCTGACCAATGGAAGATTAAGGTGAGTGGCTAAACTGAGCCTTTAGAATACACGCAGTAATAATTGCCACATTCAGTAGCCTTCTATGGGTTTCATTTACCTGTGAACAGATAATCAAATCACCATTTTCCTATGGGAGAACAGTGCCCTCAAGTGTTTTGCTTTGCTACTTTATTAATTGACAACAATATTTCACTAATCATAATGCAGGAATAATATGTGCAATCCTGGAACCACTGAGTTTTTCTGATGAATTTTTCTGAAATTATGTTGAAATCTAAATACAACCTCCTCTAATCAAGTGAAACATTGGGAATTTTTCTATTATAGAACTACAACAAAAATCCCACTGGTTGATGCCATATGTCCTAGATCACAGCTTAATATGGGAAAGAGATTCAGCTCAACCAACATTGATTAAAACATCATTGTAATTCAGGAAGCCATTCCACTCCTAATTCAGTGTATTATTATTATTACTTCTATCCTAAAGTAATAAATTCTGAAGTAGGATTAAAGGGTGGTCAGTTGGAAAGTTGATAAGTATAAAGAAGATTCTAAAAAGATGATAGACCAAGTCATATCGATACCGATCACACCTAAACCAGAACTATTTCTACTAGGCATATTTAGACAAACAATTAAAAATGAAGACAAATACCTTATTACACAACTACTAACTGCAGCCAGAATAACATACGCCCAACAGTGGAAACAAGATACAATACCCACAACTACAAATATCATTGCTAAAATTATGGAGCTTACAAAACTTTTGCCAGACCCATCCTCGAATACAGCTCATCTGTTTGGAACCCATATCGCATCTCAGACATTAACACCCTTGAAAATGTCCAAAGATACTTCACCAGAAGAGCCCTTCACTCCTCCACTCGAAACAGAATACCCTATGAGACAAGACTTTCAATCCTGGGCCTAGAAAGTTTAGAACTAAGACGCCTTAAACAAGATCTAAGTATTGCCCACAAGATCATATGCTGCAATGTCCTGCCTGTCGGCGACTACTTCAGCTTCAACCACAACAACACAAGAGCACACAACAGATTTAAACTTCATATTAACGGCTCCAAACTTGACTGTAAAAAATATGACTTCAGTAACCGAGTTGTCGAAGCGTGGAACTCATTACCGGACTCCATAGTGTCATCCCCAAACCCCCAACACTTTACCCTTAGATTATCTACGGTTCACCTATCCAGATTCCTAAGAGGTCAGTAAGGGGCGAGTACAAGTGCACTAGAGTGCCTTCCGTCCCCTGTCCTATTGCTCTCCTATATCTCCTATACCTTTCTTCTATTCCTATATCTCTTCTTCTATTCTTTCATTGATATGTTCTATTACTTTATCTTCTTTTCTATTATTTCTTAGATATATTTTACTATGAGTGTCTCCTCTATAACCTTCATCATGTATTTTATTATTTATATATAGATATATACCCACTAAAACCCTCATTGTGTATTGGACAAAATAAATAAATAAATAAATAAATAAAAATAAATGCACTGAACTCTCTAAAATGACGATGGAGTTGCGAAACAAAAGGGAATCATATTTCTATAAGGCCTGGGAGAAATGGTACCAATGGATATCTAGAATACGAAGTAATCCAAAAGCTGTCTGAGTTCAAACCTACTGATATATCCATACAATCATTGGAAAAAAACTAACTCTATCTTAACTCTAATTCTCACATACTTTACTATTCTCATTTCCTATTCTCGCCGCTTAATAAGAACGTCAAGTCATTAAACTCAATGTCTGCTGTTGAAGCAGACAACCCCTTTCCTACCCCACCTCCTCCTTAGATTTGTTAAGTTATATATGGTAAAGATAATAAATATGGTCACTGGAATGTAAACTAAGAACGAAATGTGAATAGAACTATTGTAATAATATTAGTTAATACATAATAACGATATGTATATTAAGGAATATAATGGGCCTCTGTAACTCTCTGTAAATTTTACCTTTAAACTCATTATACCTTTCCCCTGCCCCCTTTTTGATTTTGTACTCCCTTCTCCCCCTTCCCTTTTATAAAACTAATAAATTATATTTTTTTTAAAAAGAAGATTCTTTTTTTCTTTTTCATGCTTTAAAAATACAGTTATTATCATTGAAAAATATCCATACATTTTTTTTTAATTTGATGAAAATAATCATCCTAAACTCACTCAAAATATGACTATTCTATCTACTATGCAGTTACTGGAAGACTTTTTACATATTAAAACTATGTTACATATTAGAATTACATATTAGAACTATGCTTAGAACTACGTTGCCTTCGACACGATCTAAGCATAGCCCATAAAATTATCTCCTACAATATCCTTCCTGTCAATGACTATTTCAGCTTCAACCATAACAATACACGAGCACAGAACAGATACAGTACAAACTCAAAGTGAGCCGCTCCCAATTTGACTGTAGAAAATACGACTTTAGCAACAGAGTGGTTAATGCCTGGAACTCACTATCTGACGCTGGTTTCGTCACCAAATCCCAAAAACGTTTTCCTTAGACTGTCCACTGTTGATCTCACCCAATTCCTAAGAGGTCAGTAAGGGGCGTGCATAAATGCACCAGCGTGCCTACCGTCCCTGCCTTGCTTCTCTTCCCCTAATCCTTATAATTGCTAGTCATCTGATTTTTCTCAAAGGTAATAAATTAAAAAAAACTTTAGCAGCTTTAGGAAGACATTCTTGAAAGAATGGGAAGATCTTGCTTTTACTCTGGTTGAACTAAGGATGACTTAAGTCTCTATAAATCATTTGCTGCGGATGAAATTAAGGATATGTCATGAGAACTCAGCACAGAAAAAGATTGCCACGCTACATCCATAACTGTAAGACTTTAAATTGATGTCTGTTGTAGAACTGAAACGAACATATTGAGTTGAATGTGAAAAAAGAAAGAAAAAGAAAGAAAGAAAGAGGGAGGGAGGGAAGAAAGGAAGGAAGGAAGGATATGACAGAAATTGAGCGATAAATTACAGCCCGCGTGGACTATAATAAATCATTTCTGAGAGTCAATGGATTTAAGAAAGAATCTGCTTTCAAATGAAGTTTCTTTTTATTACAAAAGTAAAAAAATAAGGAATGCCTTAGGAGGCATATGAAATACGTCTTACATCATCGCAATTAACAAAGAACGTGAAGATACAATATGGAGGATTTGGAAGGGACGGAAATGATGCATGTATGATGTGGCAGGATTAATTACTGAATTATTAAATTAATTACTGAATAACTCTGAAAGTCTCTGAATGTCTCTGGGGCTGTCAATACTCAGCGTGACAGGATATAGGCTTTGGCAGGTCCCACATCTGGCTGTTATCTCCTCCCCACTATGGAAAATGAACCGTTGTTCTCCTTAGCAGAATGGTCATTTTCATAGAATGGGGGACATAACAGCCCACGGCCTCCCGTTAATTTACCTGTTAGGTTGTGGAGGTTCTTGGTTTGTTTTCTTGCCTTATACTAAATGTGGTATCCTCCTGAGTGTTTTTCTATTGCATATGTATTCTACTTTTCTGCCATGATTTGCACACGTTGACCACACTACGAGCCTGTACTTCACCAAAAGCGAGAAAATGGCTACCAGGCAGAAAAGATATTGAAAAACAGGCTCAATTCTCATTGGCTGGCAGATAAGTCAACCCACGTCTGGCTGTTATCTCTCCCCTACTACAAAAATGACCATTCAGGTAAGGAGAACAACGGTTCATTCTCTTCAATACTGATACAGAAATTGCTGTATTCATATTAGAAAGAAGTAGCAGCAAATCCATATTGAAGCATACCACCATTAATGTCTTGCATACATTATGCAAACTGGATTAGAACGGTATATTTTTTGTGACACTAAAGACCACTAGGAAGACAATAGAATTGGTCAACTTTCAGATATTATTAAGAAGAGAAAATAAAATTTCCATTTCTATATCTGGAAAAAAATATTCTATCTCGATACTATATTTTTTCTGTTTTATTTTAATATCTCAGGAAACATAGACGTTTGCCTGGGTGACACAGTTAGCATAAATAACCCAGGATAAAAACATCCAATTTAAATAAAAGCCTGACTATTTGCCCAGTGATAGCATGTTATTTTTTTTTATCCTGCTAAAGCTAAGTAAAACCTATATTTAGCTACTAAATTGTACTGAAGGAGTTCTAAATATTTTAGTGCTCCAAATTTTGACTGTAAGCAAAGCACCTATTGATTATCAAAATGATCAAAGCAAATGACACACTGCAAACTATGCTAAACAGATGAACGGACAATATACAAACCTATCTGACCACTTTTTAATGTCTTAGTCACTCATCCAAATTCAGTTCTTATAATAGCTTGCTTATTTATTTATTTATTTATTTATTTATTTATTTATTTACTTACTTACTTACTTACTTACTTACTTACTTACTTACTTACTTACCTACCTACCTACCTATTTATTTATTTATTTATTTATTTATTTAAATGCCGCCCCTCTCCGCAGACTTGGGGCAACTAACAACACTAATAAAACAGCATATAATAATAATCCAATACTAAAAATAGTTAAAAACCCATTATTATAAAAACCAAACATACATACAGATATACCATGCATAAAATTGTAGAGGCCTAGGGGAAAAAGTTTCTCAATTCCCCCATGCCTGGCGGCAGAGGTGGTTTTTAAGCAGCTTACGAAAGGCAAGGAGGGTGGGGGCAATTCTAATCTCTGGGGGGAGTTGGTTCCAGAGGGCCGGGGCCGCCACAGAGAAGGCTCTTTCCCTGGGTCCCGCCAAGCAACATTGTTTAGTTGACGGGACCTGGAGAAGACCCATTCTGGTTGCTGGGATTCGTGCAGCAGAAGGCGGTCCTGATCATTTAAAAAAAATCCTAGAAGGAAAGGAGGAGAGGAGAGGAAAGGAAATAAGAAGGGAGGAGACATTGGGGGGAGGGAAGGAGAGGAGAGAGGGAGGACACAGGAGGTGAGGGTGAAGGGAAAGGAAGGGGGGAGAGGAGATTTTTCTGGTTCAGCCCTTAAACTTGGAATAACTTTATTGTCACTTTGAATATACACTAATCGGCATACATTAAAATAAAATTTCATTACATGCAGCTCTCAAAGGATGTCCACCTCAAATAAATATATAAATGTGACCAAATAAATACATGCCACCATAATTATGCATATACCCACATATATTACTATGATATGGAGAAACAACATAATCTACTTCAGATGTATACATGTACATGGCCAGAAAAAAACAAATCTTGAGAGTTTACAAGACAAATGGCCTATGGAACAAAGCTGTTACAAAATCTGGTAGTCCTGCTAGAAATACTTCGAAATCTCCTCCTAGAAGGGAGCAACAGAAACAGCCCATAAAACAGGTGTGTAGGTTCTCTAAGAAAGTTTGGAGCTCTAAGCATATAGTGCTTATTAGTCTTTATATGTTCCAAAAAATGGCATCATGTAAAGAGTTAAAAGCTTATCTATAGTCAATGAAGCAAAAGATAATTGTTTCTTTGAGTATCTTATGGTAGTCATGCCACAAGATCATATGCTGCAACGTCTTACCGGTCAATGACTACTTCAGCTTCAACCGCAACAACACAAGACCACGCAATAGATTCAAACTTAATACGAACCGCTCCAAACTTGACTGTAAAAAATATGATTTCAACAATCGAGTTATCGAAGCATGGAACTCATTACTGGACTCAATTGTGTCAACCCCTAACCCCCAACATTTCTCCCTTAGACTCTCCACAATTGACCTCTCCAAGTTCCTAAGAGGCCAGTAAGGGGCGAACATAAGTGCACTGGTGTGCCTTTCGTCCCATGTCCAATTGTCTTTCCTTTCTTTCATCTATCATATATATTTTCTTCCTTTCATATATCCTCTCCTCTAAGTTAACTTTCACCCTCATATATATTACTACATGTCTATTTTTCTTCCTATGTATTTGTGTATTGAACAAATGAATAAATAAAATAAATATAACCTCTTGTCTTTCAGTAACTATGACAGTCAACTCATGAAGAGAGAAAGGGAGGGAGGGAGGGACAGCGAGAGAGCGAGAGAGATTAACAGAGTTAGAAGGGAGCTTGTAGGTCATCTAGTCGAAATGCCCACTCAAGCAGGAGATCCTATACCATTTCTGACAAATGGTAGTCCAACTTCTTCTTGAAAGCCTCCAGTGATGAAGTTCCCAGAACTTCCAAAGGCAAGCTGTTCTATTAGTTGATTGTTCTCACTGTCAGAAAAAAAATCTCTTTATTTCCAAGTTGAATCTGTCCTCGATCAGTTTCTATCCATTATTCCTTTTCTGTCTTTCAAGTTCTTTGGAAAATAGCTTGACCTATTTTTGGGTCTTTTTGCTTCTGAGCATGCGCAGAAGTGGAAAAAAAAACAGAAATCTCATGCACACGCACACCTGGTCCACTCCAGTAGTACCCAAAATGGTGGCCCACCCCTGTATCTAGGTGTCCTGGTAGACCCCAGCCTAAGAATGCACAAGAAGTGTGCTGCAGCTGCCAAAAATGCCAATACAGTAGTACCTCTAGATACCAGCTGCTCCACATGCGAGTATTTCAAGTTACGAGCTGCGACGTGAGCAAAATTTCTGTTCAACACCCGAGCTCAAATTTGGGATATGAGCCGAGCGTCCACTAGGTGGCGCAAGAATTCCATTTTTTCCAGTTATCTCCGCGAGAAAAGCCAAATCTAAATGCATTGGTTCGAGATACAAAATGATCGAACATACGAGGTCAGCTCTGGCACGAATTAAACTCGTATGTCGAGGTACCACTGTACATTCCAATGCTGCATTGACAGAAGGATAAAATTAAGATCATGTGAATGATAGTACTACTCTATATTGCACTAGTAAGGCCTCATCGGGAATACTGCATCCAGTTCTGGTCACCATGATACAGGAAAGATGATGAGATTTTAGAAAGCGGGGCGAGGCCAGACACTCTAACCTTAACCCAAACCCTTGATGTGAGTCATGTCAAGTTGGCCACCGTTAAGCCAGTCACGTGACCTTTAAGCCAACCCCCTGGTCACATGATCATCAAGCCACTCCTACCTGGTCACATGCCCAGCAAGACACACCCACAAAATAGGTCATGCCCAGTGTGATAGTAAAAAAATTTGCAACCTTTCACGGACTACATTCTTCCCTTTGCCTAGTAGCATATTTTATTCCTGCTTTTAGAAATGTGCTATGCATAACAGATACTTCTTTGATAGGAATTTGGTTAAAATAAATTAAAACTGAATACTTCGGGTTGTCTTTAGTTTATGAATGGTGATACTTAATGCAGACTATTCAATACTACTTCTGTCTAGAGTCATAAAATAGTCACTGTGCCATTCATATCAGTTTCCTGATATTCAAATTGCATTAGACTGATCGGAAGAGAAAACTGGATGTTATAACATAAAGATCTCATGAAAGATCTTCTGATCTAATGTAATTTCCTACATTGGTTGCATTTCCTAGACTAGGAAATGCAAACAATATAGGAAATTAAACTAGACAAATTGAAGAAAATCCAATTCAGATAGATTTATCTATTTATCCATCCAACTTTCTGTATTTTATGTGTCGACTTGTGTGTATGTATTCATGTGTATCTCTGCACAAGATGGATTGGTGGTCTGATGGAATAAAAATATTTTTTCTAGGCAATATTGACCATATTATTTTAATGTACATATTGCAATCTATTACCTCTTATTCTTTCCCAACAGTTTTTTCTTGTTTCTTTAGTCTTATATTCTTCCCCAATACTTTTATTAAAAAAATATTTAAGGCAAAATGAGAAATGTGAACATTCCACCTCAATTAGACTTCATTCTTCAATTGAATGTTAATGTTATATATAAAGCATTAGTTTTTTAATTTTAAGGATTCAAATAAGGTCATACAGAATAAATAATATTTATCAATGTATGAGTAATAATAATTCAACAACTAAATTCAACAGAGAAAAAGCATCCAGAAATTAAAAATGAACAGCCACATATAAGTTGGTAAGGTTTTGAAGAAATTTAAAACTAGTATAAATATTAATTATAGGCAACCTCTGAAGATTTAATTTTAGTCTGCCATGCACACATGAACCTACATATCTAGAGAAAAACACCCAGAAATTAAAAATGCACAGCCATATATAAGTTGGTTAGGTTTTGAAGAAATTTAAAACTAGTATAAATATTAATTATAGGCAACCCCTGAAGATTTAATTTTAGTCTGCCATACACACATGAACCTACATGTCTAGCCATCTGCCTACCTTAAATGAAGCCACTTATTTTGATATTTTATTCTGTAAAAGGACCAGATTTCTACCAGTTCATTAAAGTACAGTGGTACCTCTACTTACGAACTTAATTCGTTCCATCACCAGATTCTTAAGGAGAAAAGTTTGTAAGAAGAAGCAATTTTTCCCATAGGAATCAATGTAAAAGCAAATAATGTGTGCGATTGGAGAAACCACAGGGAGGGTGGAGGCCCTGTTTCCTCCCAGGAGATTCCTAGAGAAGCCCCACGGAGTCTTTTCCTCGCCTTTCCCGGCCTTGCTTCCTCCCAGGAGATTCCTACAGAGGCCTCATGGAGGCTTCTCCCTGCCTTTTCCAGTTACAGTTTCAGAAGCTCAGGTTTGTAAGTGGAAAATGATTTTGAGAAGAGGCAAAAAATCTTGAACATCCGGTTCTTATCTAGAAAAGTTCATGGCATTGGGCCAGAATACATCCGGAACCACCTTCTACCGCACGAATCCTAGCGGCCGATAAGGTCCCACAGAGTTGGCCTTCTCCGGATCCTGTTGACCAAACAATGTCGTTTGGCGGGCCCCAGGAGAATAGCCTTCTCTGTGGCGGCCCCGGCCCTCTGGAACCAACTCCCCCCAGAGATTAGAACGGCCCCCACCCTCCTTGTCTTTCGCAAATTACTCAAGACCCACCTTTGTCGCCAGGCATGGGGGAGTTAAGTTATCCTTTCCCCCTAGGCTATTACAAGTTATGCATGGTATGTTTGTGTGTATGTTTGGTTTTTTATAATAAGGGGTTTTTAGTTGTTTTTATTAATTGGATTGTTCATGTTGTTTTACCACTGTTGTCAGCCGCCTCAAGTCTGCAGAGAGGGGCGGTATACAAATCCAATAAATAATAATAATAATAATAATAATAATAATAATAATAATAATAATAATAATAATAATGTAGAGGCGTTTGTAGGTAGAGGTACCACTGTACTACCGCAGGAGGAGAAGGAGAAGCCTAATCCTATGAATACGTACATTCCCCACTGAACAGATTATCCATCCATTAATTTGAAGGTATGCTAGAAAGATGGGGTCAGAGTTACAATTCTGCCTGCCAGGTCTGCAAAAACTGATAGAATGCCCTCCAAGAATTGTTCCAAGTAGTCCCCCTTCCCTCACACACATAACACTATCATTTCCGCTAATGTTGTTCCTTGCTTCTGTCCATCCTAGCAATGCTCTATTTTATTTAATTTTTCATAGCATTGCCTGTCTTTCTGCAGTGCATTTTAATACCAAATAGTACACAAGCTCTCATGGTTATTCTGATTCAGTTCTATTTACTTCAGAGAAATCCCATTTTGCTTTGTAGAGGCGCCCAAATCAGTCCAAAGCGGTATGATTTATTTGGGGATTTGGCTAAATTTAATGAACACCTGTAATTCTATTACTATGTTCAATATAATTTGGCATAAGCCTAAGCAAAGCCCTGGTGCTATATAAAAAGGAACTAATTTTATTCCCTACTCGTTGTTTTTATATGTTGAAACAATAGGAAAACCTGCTTAATTATACTTTGGATATGCTCAAAAAATGTGTAGACATACCTATTATAAATCTAGTTTCATTTCAAATAAGTTTAAAGAGAGATAAATATGAAAACATCAAATATAGATACATTGTGTGTCAATTGCATTTGTGGTTGCAAAGTCCTTATTTCAGTAAAGTGTATCATTGGAAAGTGATTGTAATTAATGTTCTTTTTCTTTTTCCCAGTGTAATACATCCAAACATCTTTTGGATAAACTAGTGTAATACATCCAAGCCTTTTTGTGTTCTAAAAATGTTGGATGAGTTGTTGTTAGTAATTATTCAAATAAAAACAAATCTTTGATGAGTTAGGAGGAACAGAAAGGCACCAATGTAATAAATGCTTGTTTGTGTGTGTATGTTTCTGTGTGAGTGTATGTATGTATTGGGGTTTCTTTTTAAATTAACTTAAATATTAGATTTGTTTATGTTCTGTCTGGGTCCCCCCAGACGCCAACACCAACCAAAAAGAGTATCCAGACACACTGGTAAAAAGCAAAGGCAGTTTATATACTGGAAAGCAAACACAGGTAACAAAAACTGTTCTTACAGACAGGAACACGATGAAGCTTCACAGAGGTTTCACGAAGGCCAGGCAATAAAACAGGATTCTTGCTGGCAAAAACAACACTGGAGATAATAAAACCCACGCCTCCCCCAAGTCTTTCAGCCTTCTAGGCCACAAGCCAAGATCAGAGAGGCCAAGAATCGAAGCAAGGTCACAGGACTCCCAATTGATAACTCTCCACAAGACTGTAAGGGCGGGCCTGCCTTTTCAACCCTGCTGAGGAGAACCACACCCAAACTCAGCTGTTGCCAATTCGGGGATGGAAATACCTTTCTAATTGGCCCCTTCTTTGAGCTGCACTTCTCTGCCTCATGTCTATTATAGCCTGTGCGTCTTCATCCAATGAATCCAGGCTACTAGCTGGGGAGAGCCCCCCCCCGGGGTCTCAGGCTGCTCTCCCTCCTCCTCTTCCTGACGTTCCTCTCCCCCGTCTGCCTGGTCCTCCCCCTCCTGGTCACTGTCCTCCTCCTCTGGGCATGGATCCGGCAGAGCTCCAGCCGGTCCCTGAGGAGCCTCAGGCTGAATCACAACAGTTTATATTGTTTTATTACT
Source organism: Erythrolamprus reginae (assembly GCF_031021105.1). Classification (NCBI taxonomy): domain Eukaryota; kingdom Metazoa; phylum Chordata; class Lepidosauria; order Squamata; family Dipsadidae; genus Erythrolamprus; species Erythrolamprus reginae. Next base: position 118,586,146 of record NC_091953.1, read on the forward strand.
GTTGTTAGCCACCCCGAGTCTGTGGAGAGGGGCGGCATACAAATTTGATTAATAAATAATAAATTAATAAATAAATGTGTGTCTGCATGCTCTATTTTTGTTTGTGTGATAATATTATCCCTAACTACTAGCCTCTAATCCTATTATATTGGTAAACATGTATGACATATTGGTAAAAATGTATGGCACTCCCATGTCTTCTCTCACTAACTTCTGATAACATTGATTAGCAATATGTGCATGTCCAGTTGTGCATGTTTTCAGATAAAATAAGGTCCAGCATATTTTATCTAGGAGCAGGGTGGCTCATGTGGTCAAGATATTGGGTTGATGGTTAGAAAGCCTGCGTTAAAGTCCCAAGAGTTGTCATGGGGTGAGCTCCTGCCCTTCACTCCCGCTCCTGCTGTATACATGAAATATATCCATACTGGATATAACTCATCAAGACAGACAGAGACTTCAGAGGACAATCAGAACTGCAGAAAAAACAATTACTACCAACCTGCCTTCCACTGAGGACCTGCACGAGTCAAAAATAGGACTGTGAAAATATTTACTGACCCCTCATATCCTGGACATAAACTGTTTCAACTCCTACCCTCAAACTAGTTATTACAGAGCACTGCATACCAAGACCACTAGACACAATAACAGTTTTTCCTGAATGTCATCACAATTAAACAAATAATTCCCTCAACACTGTCAAACTATTTACTAAGTCTGCACAACTATTACTGCTAGTTTTTTCTCATCATTCCTATTGCCCATTTCCTCCCACTTATGACTGTATGACTGTAACTTGTTGCTCGAATCCTTAAGATTTTTATTAATATTGATTGTTTCTTCATTGCTTATTTGACCCCATTATAATCATTAAGTGCTGTACCTCTTGATTCTTGACAAATGTATATTTTCTTTTATGTGCACTGAGAGCATAGGCACCGAATTCCTTGTGTGTCCCATCACACTGGGCCAATAAAGAATTCTATTTGAATTGACCCCCCCCCCCAATGTTCATTCCCCGGGCAACGATGATGTCACCAGATAATCCTTTCAGCCCAAAAGCACCCTGGGGGCTTCTAACATGAGTATGATGCAACCATATTTTAATAAATGATATTGTTAAAGCCAGGTAATGCAGTTCCAAGAACGTTGCTCACAGTCGCTCATGCCCTTATCACCTCGAGGTTTGATTACTGCAACGCTCTCTACATGGGGCTACCTTTTAAAAGTGTTCAGAAACTTCAGATCATGCAGAATGCGGCTGCGAGAGCTATCGTGGGGCTTCCTAGATTCGGCCACATTTCTACAACGCTCCGTGGCCTGCACTGGCTGCCGATCGATTTCCGGTCACAATTCAAAGTGTTGGTAATGACCTTTAAAGCCCTTCATGGCATTGAACCAGAATACCTCCGGAACCGCCTTCTACCGCACGAATCCCAGCAGCTGATAAGGTCCCACAGAGTTGGCCTTCTCCGGGTCCCGTCGACCAAACAATGTCGTTTGGCGGGCCCCAGGGAAAGAGCCTTCTCTGTGGTGGCCCCAGCCCTCTGGAATCCCCCCTGGAGGTTAGAACAGCCCCCACCCTCCTTGTCTTTCGCAAGTTACTCAAGATCCACTTATATCGCCAGGCATGGGGGAACTAAGACATCTCCCCCAGGCTTTCTTATATTTTATGTTTGGTATGTATGTGTTGTATGGTTTTTTAACAGTTGGGGTTTTTTATATAATTCTTATTATTAGATTTGTTCCATTGTTTATACTGTTTTTTATTGTTGTTGTGAGCTGCCCGGAGTCTTCGGAGAGGGGCGGCATACAAATCTAATAAAATAAAATAATAATAAATAATAAATAAATAAATAAATAAATATTGTATAACTAACCCCATTACAATTAATCTTAATTTTTGTTTTGGCTTCTTCATGGAGCTGTTTTACTGAGTGGCAGCATTACTGTTTTACTATTGTAATGGATGTCTTTTTCCCTCCGTTCATAATTGCTACAGTGCTTACCAAAAGATCCTTTGCTTATTTGTCATGTTCTTATCATGGATTAAGGAAATCCTATAAGTCCATTTTTGAAGAAATATTTTTTCTCTTGCTCAGGGCAGCTAGATGTCCTTGATCTATGAGGGTTGTTATGGCTTGGCAAAGGTCCAGAACAGGAAATGTGAAATAGAGATCAGATACCTCTATTCTTCTTCTTCTTCAGAATAGCAAGGAAGTACTAATAACCCATCCTTGACATCCTATTGCATGCTGGTTGTTATTTGGAACATCTATGCATTAGTGCCTCTATCTAAGAATCTGCAAACTCATTTTATTCAGGTCTAGCATATTCACTTACTCACTCATTTATATTTGTCATAGCTGTCTAATTCAGTGGACCCTCATACATCAAATACCATGGATAGCAAACAAATCCATGGTATTTGATGCTCATTTCTCATGTTCTGTGCCCTGAGACAAAACTTTACAATTGCAAAAAAAGACAGGGAAGAAAAATGTTGTGGTTAGCTCTGGCTCAGCTCCTGTCCCAAGGACTGTGGATGTGGGGGAGACATCCACATGCTGCAGGCCTGTTTTGCCCCCGATGGAATCTGCTGATGAAGGCTCCTCTGACCAAGAAGACATGAGTGACAGGGAGGAGGAGAGTGTGGCAGACAGCTCAGAAGGAGATCCATTATCTAGATCCTCCTTGGATTCAGAACAAGAGTTAATGATACAGCCACGCATGCGAAGAGCGATGCATAGGCAACAACAATTGAGAGATTATTATCAAAGAAAATGAGGCCACCTGTGGTTGGGTGGGGCTGTGATAATTGGTGAGGCTGGTATAAATAGTAGCCTGTGGGTTTGGCCATTGTGGAGGATTATCTGATCGCTGTGTTTCGTGACTGCTTTACTGACTTTGACTTTTTGTGTGCTGATTTTTCCCCGCTTTGAAACTAAACCAGAGCAAAGGGTGTGTCACTTTGTGAAAGAAGAAGGACTGTGAATTACCTCACAGCTGCAAGCTAAGTATCACAGAACTGATAAGGGACTTGTACAAATTACCAGTTTGTTTGGAGACGAGTGCTCTTTGCTATACCGAAAGAGGGCTTGGTTTAAGTGAATTTTCATTATAAAGAACATTGTTTTGAATTTTCAAATGTGTGTGTGTCTGAAATTTGTACCTGTGAATTTTTGGGAGGATTCTACCAGAGAGCCTGACAGAATAAAAAAATGTATGCAAAGAAGACATTTCTTGGCCAAACTAAGTTGAACTCGTTTTTCAAAAATGGAACTATACTTTCTGATGTTACTCTGAAGACATTTTGCTTCTCATCCAAGAAGCTTCTTCAGCTCTAGCTGGATGATGGAGAAAGGGAGGATTTGTACTCCTTGCAGGCAGCTGGTAATTTGCATTCTTTTAGAGAGTCATTGAGACCACCTGGAGGTTTATCTGTGTCATCAGGATTACCTGAGTTCTGCAAATGGTTTGGAGTGTTTTGGAACTGTTGAAAGGACTGTGTTGCAGATTGGAGATATATGATGTCATATTCCCCCCCCCTCCCTTGGAAAAGCACCTTTGGATAACCATGACCTGGATGATTGAGAATCTCCATATATATTGAACAAGTGAAGGGCTACAAAAAATTTTACTACCGCACTGTAGGCGTGGTTCATTCATTCATTCATTCATTCATTCATTCATTTATTAGATTTGTATGCCGCCCCTCTCCGAAGACTCGGGGCGGCTAACAACAATAAAAAGACAATGTAAACAAATCTAATATTAAAAATAATCTAAAAAACCCCCCAATTTAAAGAACCATTCATACATACAAGCATACCATGTATAAATTCTATAGGCCTAGGGGGAAGGGAAATTTCAATTCCCTCATGCCTGACAACAGAGGTGGGTTTTAAGGAGCTTGCAAAAGGCAAGGAGGGTGGGGGCAACTCTGATATCTGGGGGGAGCTGGTTCCAGAGGATCAGGGCCACCACAGAGAAGGCTCTTCTCCTGGGTCCCGCCAAATGACATTGCTTAGTTGACGGGACCCGGAGAAGGCCAACTGTGTGGGACCTAACCGGTCACTGGGATTCGTGCGGCAGAAGGTGGTCCCGGAGATATTCTGGCCCTGCATTTTCTTTCAACATCTTTCAGTGCAAATTGAGTGCTCTGGGGTGGAGCTCCATTTTTGCTACCCCATTGCATTCTACCCCGGCTTGGCAGCAGCCCACCCATGCATTGAACCCATTCTTGCTCTGGAGTTCAAGCTGTTCATGTCTACTGTTTCATTTAAATATTGCAATAATGCACAGCAGAATATAACCTTTTAGCATAGGGTTAGACATAGTTTAGCCAACTACTAGATTACGTGCTAAATGTTGATCTTAACCTTTATTCAGATTGTAGGGGAAAATCTATAGCATTAAATATTTAAAATAATTCCTTGCATTTATTCATTCCTTCACTCACTCATTCACTCACTCACTCACTCACTCACTCACTCATTCACTTATTCAATTTACATCCTACCTTTCTTCTAGGAGCTCAGGTTTCCTTCCAGCAACCAGTACCTCCAATACATGGAAATAGCAGAAGAATTGGAGAAATACAAAGATGTGCAAATAGTAGTAGATGAACTGTGGCAAAAGAAAGCAAAAGTAGTACCAATAGTGCTTATTGGAATTGCAATTCTAAAACAGCTGGAGCACCTTTTGTATAACACTGATATTGACAACGTCAATTACAAAAGGCAGCTTTGTTGAAGTACCTTACACCCTGCAATGATACCTAAACACCAGCAAGCAACATGTGCCCACCAAAATAGCAATAGCAATAGTACTTAGATTTATATAGTGTTTCACAGTGCTTTTACAGCCCTTTTTAAGTGGTTTTACAGAGTCAGTACATAGTCCCGAACAATTGGCTCCTCATTTTACCCACGTCGGAAGGATGGAAGGCTGAGTCAAGCTTGAGACTGGTGAGATTTGAACTTCCAAATTACAAGCAGACGGGAAACAGCAGAAGTAGCCTATAGTACTGCATTCTAACCACTGTGTCACCACAGTGGATGGGAAAGATCAGTGGATAAAAATGTCAAACATCTGGCTGACTGTGCAACCTATGATAACATCACTAATGAAAATGGAAATGGAGCTGATACTTTTTGTTGTCGCTATTGATCAGCCAAATCTATTTTGTAACTTTAAAGTTTTAGAGACAAAAATGAAGAAGAGGTTGCTATGAATATTTTTTTAAGTAGGTAAGTAGCTAACAAAAAAAAGAAGGAAAAGAAAAGAAAAGAAAAAAGAAGCCCAAAACTTAAACACAAATAGTACTGGCTTGGAAGTGAAGTTCTGTGGAAACTTAATTTGGGGTGTGTTGTGGTTAGCTCTGGCCCAGCTCCTGCCCCAAGCAATGTGGAGGTGGATGTGGGGGAGACATTCACATGCCGCAGGCCTGTTTTACTTCCAGTAGAATCTGTCTCCTCTGACCAAGGAAGCGTGAGTGACAGGAAAGAGGGGAGTTTGGCAGACAGCCCAGGAGGAGATCAATCATCTGTATCATCCCTGGATTCTAAACAAGAATTAATGACACATCCACGCATGTGTAGAGTGATGCATAGGAGACAACAGCTGAAGGATTACTACCAGAGAAAATGAGGCCACCTGTGGTTGGGTGGGGCTGCTGTGATTAGTGCTACAGATAAAAGTGCAGCCTGGTGTGTTAGCCTCATGGCAGTTTATCTGATTCATTGTTTCGTCAAGATCGTGATTTTTGCTGTTCAAGATTGTGTGTGTGGACTCTCTGGACTTTAGAATTGGACTCAATTTCCCAGTTACTGGGTGAGCAATTGGATTGCATTTAACCTGTGCCTTGTGTGTACCAGAAAATCCCTTTGACATTTAAAAAAGGGAGCTGTTTCTGTTTTTCTGTTTATAAAAACTTTTGGGTTTTCCTTTTATCGTGTGGTGTGTGTCTTCCTGGACTAATTACCCTGTAATTACGGGTGGTTGAAACATGCCGGCAGAACAGGGTGGACAAATCAAACACTCATATACTTTCCCTGACACAGCAAGAAGGCTAAAGAAGAGACATTGGAGAATGTCAGCAAAGTTTATTAATGCAGAATATATCATACTTTAAAAATACAGGAACATGATTAAGTTTATTTCTCTTTATCCATCCTATCTTACTGTTGGAAGGAGTTTTCGGTGGCATGGAAAGTTCACGAGTCTTTATGTTTTATTAGTTAGCCTCATGTAAATCACTGCTGTGTCATACTGAACACCTTAAATTGCACAGTGAGGATATTCCTTGTTCATTTCCATCCACCCACCCACCCACCCATCCATCCATCCCCTTATTAATGTTTTTGAAACCTATTCTTCATCAAGATCAGAACAACTGTAGTGCAAATCTTGGAAGATGTTGATCAAAACTGCAGCAAATTCTCAAGTTTGTATATTGTTGTTCAAAGAATGTGCATGCAGGAAATAGGTCAAAAAATTTATTTCAGCATTTATTTACAAACCTGTTTACTTATTTCTACTACTAATTCTGGGTTTTAAAATCTAAATAAAAAGGTTTTTTTCCTCTAGTTGCTTCTCATCGGTCCAGATCACCCATAGTGCATATGGCAATTATACACTAGCTTATGATGTCATTAATGATAAGGAGTTCATCTTGTTCCCCTACTTCTGGATTGAGGGGATTGTTGCCAAGGCAACTGGGCTGAAGGTGACTTGCTCCACTGAGCTTATGGTTTCATTATCACTGCATGTTACATGTTAAAACTTTCACTGTGATTGAGTTCTGCATATGCAAACAATACGGAGATACACTCTACACCGTGTGCTTGTTGCAGTCATTAAAAAGACGTACTATATAATAGTAACAAAAATATATGCAGATCTTTTTCACTTGAGTTTTTTTTGGCTTTTAGAGCAGGAGAAACTATTCAAATCTCCCCTGCCTCTCAGATTTGTCTTGAGCTAATTATGCATAGCTAATAAATTAAACCAGTGGTTCTCAAAGTCTGACAGTACAATTTTCTAAAATGATAAATGAATTTGTTTGATTCCCCGTAAGTAAAACAATTCAATCGTGCTTAGCAATGCTCACAATCTGACTTTTACCATAGGCAACCTATTTTTTTTTTTTAAAAAAAGTAGGACCACTTTTTAAAATTGCTTGCAATCTTCATGATCTCAAATGACAGCCTGAAAAGTTCTTCCAATCTTATCAGAAATGCAGTACCAGAAGCATTGACATGTTTGTTTGTTTGTTTGTTTGTTCAATTTCTACGCCACCCAACTCCCTAGGGCAGTGATGGCGAACCATTTTTAACTCAGTTGCCGAAAGCGCATGGACGTGTGCTATTGAGCATGTGCGAGTGCCCAAACCCATAATTCAATGCCTTGGGAGGGCAAAAACAGCTTTCCCCACCCCCTCCAAAGACCCTTTGGAGGCTGTAAATGGCTTGTTTCCTCCATGCTGTGGAGACCCTGATCTTGCCTAATTTCTTATTCTTCACTTTTTCCATTCTTTTGCCTGGATAAGCAAAATCCAAAAATTAATGAACTGTTAGCATGTCCATTTGAATTAACCAACTATCTAAATGCACCAGATAATGGACTACTGAAAAATGTACTGTAACAAACCCAATGGTCAGTGATACTGAATATCTACAAATGGAAATAGGCGTTGATTGCTTACCTGAACGCCTCTTCTCGTACGGTGAGCGGGTACAGCAGTCACATGGGTTGCTCATGTCCAATACGGTGGAACTGAGCCTAGTATTAAAAAAGCTTGCCGGATCCGCCCCTTCCCCAGAATTCGCGAATCCATAGACTAGGCTCAGTTGTGAAGCTCTGTAGTGTTCAACTCTCATTGTTAGAGGAAGAAAGGTATAGAAAGGTAAAGAAAACACATACAAGGGCGGGAAGTGACTGCTGTACCCGCTCACCGTACGAGAAGAGGCGTTCAGGTAAGCAATCAACGCCTATTCTCCGTACTGAAGGAGTGGGTCCAGCAGTCACATGGGACATACCCAATAGATGGTCCCTAGGGTGGGATTAGCTTGCTATCGTGAGAGATAACGGATTGGAGTACCCTTCTGCCGAAGGCAGCGTCCGCTGAAGCATAAGAATCAATTTTGTAGTGCCTGATGAAGGAATTTGGCGAGGCCCAAGTGGCTGCTTTGCAGACCTCCTCCAACGGGGCTTGAGTCGCCCAAGCGGCCGAGGTGGCTGCGCTCCTGGTGGAATGCGCAGTGATGTTCCTTGGAACTGAGAGGGAGGCCGACTCATAGGCCTTAGATATAGTCCCTCTGATCCAACGGCCTATTACTGTTGAAGACACTTTTGCCCCCATGACTCTGGGATGATAGGCTACCAAAAGTGCTTCTGACCTCCGAAAGGGTCCTGTGCGTTGGATATATATTCTCAGCGCTCTGGTGAGATCCAGGGTGTGCCATCTAATTGCCAAGGGATGGTCTCGTTGGAGGCAGAAGGAAGGTAGGACAATATCCTGAGATCTGTGGAACATGGAACTGACCTTGGGTAAGAAGGTGGGGTCCAGTCGCAAGACTACCTTGTCCTGATGGAATTGACAAAGGTCCTGCCTGATTGAGAGGGCAGCCAGCTCCGAAATGCGTCGGGCAGAAGTAATAGCCACCAGGAAAGCTACCTTAAAGGATAGGTACCTGAGGGACGCCGATTTTAGGGGTTCGTATGGTGCCTGCGTGAGGGAATGGAGAACCCGTGGCAAATCCCAGGATGGATACCTGTGGACCTTGGAAGGTCTGAGGTTGGCTATGCCCTTGAGGAATTCCTGAACTTCAGGGAGGGATCGGAGAGGCTGTCTGCGGGGACCCCCTAGGACAGATGAAATGGCTGCCAGATGACGCCGGAGGGTGCTGGTGGAAAGCCCTTTATGGAAGCCTTGCATAAGGAAGGAAATAATTCTGTGTATGGGGATGCACAGAGGGGAGAGACCTTCCTGTAGACACCACTGGTGAAACTTGGACCACGTGTGGTCGTAGATTCGATTGGTCGAGCCCCTTCTGGCCTTCAAAATGACCTCCACTGAATCGGAGTCATGCCCACGCAGTTCTAAATCTCTCCTGATAACAGCCAGGCGGTGAGGTGGAACCACTCCGGGTCTGGATGGAAAGAGGCCCCCTGCCGCAGCATATCCCCCGAAACGGGGAGTCGCCAAGGGTCCTGGACGGACAGCTGTTGGAGATCCGCGAACCAGGGCCGGCGGGGCCAATGAGGGGCGATTAAGATTACTCGGGCCCTCTCGGTGAGGACCTTGTGAATCACGTCCGGGAGGATTGGAATTGGAGGAAATGCGTAGAGTAGGCCTGGGGGCCATGGACTCCGGAGGGCATTGATTGCTTCCGCTCCCGGGGATGGAAATCTGGAATAGAAGCGAGGGAGTTGGGCGTTCGCATTGGTCGCGAAGAGATCCAGAACTGGTAGGCCGAATCTGAGGGTGATTTGATGGAACAGGTCTTGATGGAGGTTCCACTCTCCTGGGTCTATCGTCGCTCGGGATAGCCAATCTGCCTGGACGTTGAGACTCCCCGAGATGTGATCGGCTAGGAGCGATTGGAGATGTTTTTCCGCCCAAAGACCCAACTTGAGGGCCTCCCTCATGAGAGCCTTGGATCTCGTGCCCCCCTGTCTGCAGATATGGCTTTTTGTGGCAATGTTGTCGGTGAGAATGAGAACGTGCCGGTTGGGAATGCGAGGAGAGAAATGCTTCAGAGCCAGGGAAACGGCTCTTAACTCTAGCCAATTGATTGGCCTGGAAGCTTCCTCCGGGGACCACGTGCCCTGGGCTATCATCCCCTGGGCGTGGGCACCCCATCCCGATAGACTGGCATCTGTGGTGATGACAAATTGATCCGGGCACCTGAACGGGGATCCTCTGTCCATGGCCGGAGACTTCCACCACTTGAAGGATCTGCGAACACTCAGTGGGATGACAATGCGTCGATTTGAGTTGCTGTGCCCCGATCTCTGAAAAGGCAACAGAAGCCACTGGAGTTCCCTAGCATGAAGGCGAGCCCAGGGAATGATGCCTATGCATGACACCATCTTCCCCAAAAGGGAAGATAGAGTAACTATGGATACTGAAGGATTAGATAAAATGTTAGAAATTAACTCCACTATGCTGAGTTTTCTCTCGGGAGAGAGAAAAACCTGGGAAGATTTTGAATCAATAATGGATCCCAGGTGAGGAATGGAAGTGGAAGGTTGGAGGTGACTTTTATCAAAGTTGATGGAAAACCCATGGTCCTGAAGGACTGACATGGTGACAGAAAGGTCTGATTTCACTCTCTCTAGGGAGTTCCCATGAATTAAAATATCATCAAGATAACATAAAATGTGGATGGGAGACGCCCGGATATAGGCCGCCAGGGACCCCAAGAGCTTTGTAAAGACCCGAGGGGCCGAGGAAAGGCCAAAAGGCATCGCCCTATACTGGAAATGCCTGCCTTGAAAAGAAAAACGTAAAAATTTTCTGTGGCATTTGGCTATGGGAATGTGAAGGTAGGCCTCAGTGAGGTCTAAGGAGACCATGAAATCTCCCGAGTGAATGGCGGCCAAAATAGAAGACAAGGAGTGCATCTTAAACTTCCTATATTTGATGAATAGGTTTAGTTTCTTTAAATCCAAAATGGCTCTCCAACCTCCGGAGGACTTTGGAACCATAAATAATATGGAGTAAAAACCTAGGCCCTTCTGACCGGAAGGGACCGGTTGAATGGCTCTGATGGACAATAGATGAGAAATGGCCTCCTCCATACGGTTACAATCTGAGGATGACCTGGGAGAAGGGCAGGAAATAAAACGTTTAGGGGGAGGAGAAATAAATTCTAAAAGAAGGCCTGTTTGAACAGTGTCAATGACCCAAGGGTCCTTGGAGGTGAGACGCCAATTAGAAGCGAAATGAGCTAGGCGACCCCCTATGGGAATGGAGGTAAGATTACCATCTAGGTTTTTTTGAAGCCCTGTTAGAGGAAGCTCCCCTTTGGAAACGAAAACCTCTACCCCTGGAGTTCCTACCTTGGGAACGAAAGCGGGGGGAATACTGACCTGGAGATCTCTGATAGGAAGCCGCTTGATCTTGCTGGCGCCCTGGGCGACGAAAGGACTGCGTTTTGGTAACCTTTTTCGTGGTTGGACCCAAAACCTTCTTCTTGTCCGTGGTCTCCGTGAGGAGTGGATCCAGAAGATCACCGAAGAGAAGGTCGCGCTTTAAGGGGCCCTGGGATAACTGCCACTTTTGGCGAACTCCCGCTTGCCAAGGGCGAATCCATAGGAGTCTTCTTGCCGTTGTGGAAGCTGCAATAGACTTAGCAGAAAATCTGGTAGATTGCAAGGTGGCATCAGCCACGTACTGGGCAGCTGCAAAGACCTTGTTGAAGTCTTGTTGACCTCTCAAGTCATCGGGAGGAATGTGCTGTTGAAGTTGGCGAAGCCACAGCAGCATGGCTCTGGAGAAGAAGGAGGCCGCTGCAGAACTTTTAATGGCCCAGGAATCAGCGGAGAATCCTCTTTTGAGCATTTGCTCGATGCGCTTGTCCTCAGGACGGAGGACTTCCTCCGCCTCGCCTGGCACAGCCGCTGCCGAGTGAAGAATCTTGACAGGTTCATCTGGTTTAGGAAAAGATAGAAGCTCTTCATAGGAAGAGGAGAGTTTATACAACTTTCTATCCTTGGTGGAGGGATTAAGGCCAGAGGCTGGAAAATCCCACTGTTTGAGTAAGGCATCTTTAAACAATTTAGGCATAGGAATTACCTCGTTATCCTCCTGTTCCTCTGTGAAGTAAGGTAGATTCTCCTCCGGGGGATCAGTGGAAGTGGAGGCTTGTTTCTCCTGGGCCGCTAATCCCGTAGAAATTCTAGCTTTGAGGAGGAGAGATTTGAATAGTTGAGAAGGAAAAATAGTAATTGGAGGAGGGACTTTTATTTGGGATTCCTCATCCTCTGATAATCCCTGAAAGGGGTCTTCATCCTCCTCTACATCCTCATATTCATCCTGGGAGGATTCTGAATCATCCTGAATAGGAGCTCTGACCGCTGGGGAAGAACCCAAGGGGCGGGAGGAACGAGAAGGAGGAAGAGGTAAGGGAAGCTCATTGATGGTGGAGAGTTTGGCATCAATGGCTTTGGACAACACAGCAAAAATAGATTGGAACTCAGGAGGTAAACTGGAAATATCAGCAGAAATGGCAGAAGAATCCCTAAAGGCCTGGGAGGATCCTGGCTGGGGGGAATCTTCAATAATATCTGGTTCCTCTGGACCTATGCCCCATAGGTTAGGTTGGGGTCTGTCTAGGTTTGGCTCATCCAGAGATAACACAGGGACCCCAGAAGGAGGCAGACTAGAGGCCTCTGGTGGGTCTTGACTACTGATTACTTGGGCCTGCACTTTCAAACGTTTTGCTGATTTGTCATGAATTTTTTGTAGGGCTAGGTCCCTTCTCTTCTCGGCCCTGGTGACCTTGGTCGAGGGGCGGGCCCCTGGAGAAGAGGAGGAAGAGGCCTGGGGGATACTAGTAATCTCATCGCCTGTAGGCCTGGCCTCTCTGGGACCTTTAGTTGTGCCTCTCTTGGGAAAAGTAGCCATAGTCTGACAATTAACAGAAGACAAGGCTGAGCCAATAACTAAATAATAAGGAGAAGATTTCAAGGACTTCCCAAGAGGAATGGATCCTGCTTCGAGGCCTCGAAGCTGCTGAAACGTGAGGACAATCTGGGCAAACCCAGAGTTCGTGCCCCCAAATCCAGCGGGGCCAGCCTCCCTAAACTTAGTAATTAAGTAAACCAAGGCACTCTGGTTGGAGGCTTAGCCGGTGGAGAATTTAGCCTGGGACCCCCAAGGCCCGCTCCCGGATCCACGCGGTGGACTGAGGCCTACGCGGCTGGCAGAAGGCCAACACGAGAGGCCTAGATTTTTAAAAAAGGGCGCGAAGGCCTTCGCGCCGAAAAAAATCGCTCCGTAGAATTTCTTAAGGGAAAAGCGATCGACTAAGTCCAGGAGACTATAAGGCGTCTCACTCCGCAGGAGGTTTTTATAAGCCCTTAAATATTTGTATACAATAAATAAACAGTAATTCAATGGTAAATACTTGCACCAGGACCTCCAGGCCAAAGGATTAGAAGAATCCACAAGCGGCCGCAGGAATCGTAACCGGCAAAACCGCCGGGGGAAAACGAAACCGCAACTTCTCCCAAGGAAAAAAGCCGAGCCGCTTTTTTTCTTTTTTTCTTTTAAACGGCTGGCGCAATTAGTGCAAGTAATAAAATAAAGACAATAAATCTTACTACTTTTTTTGAAGGAAAGATCGAAGGGAAGGTGTTAGAATGTTGAACGAGCTATCACAATACAACCGCAGGATATGCGAACTGAGCGAATTCTGGGGAAGGGGCGGATCCGGCAAGCTTTTTTAATACTAGGCTCAGTTCCACCGGATTGGACATGAGCAACCCATGTGACTGCTGGACCCGCTCCTTCAGTACGGAGAAATGTGGATTTTTCCATTTATTTCATTATTCCAGTGTTCACCAACTGCCTAGGGCAGTGATGGCAAACCCTTTTTTCCTCAGGTGCTAAAAGAGCGTGGGTGTGCACTTTTGTGCATGTGTGAGTGCCCACACCCATAATTCAATGCCTTGGAAGGGCGAAAACAGCTTCCACTGCCCCCCAGAGGCCCTCTGAAGGCCGGAAAAGGCCTCTTTCCCAACTTCTGGTGGGCCAAGTAGGCTCGTGTTTCACCCTTCCCAGGCTCCAAAGGCTTCCTTGGAGCTGGAGGAGGGTAAAAATGCCCTACCCTACCACCCCCGGGAGGTTTTCTGGAAGCCAAAAATGCCCTCCCAGAGCCTTTGTGTGAGCCAAAAAAATCACCTGGCCAGCATACACATGTATGTTTGACTGAACTAGGGCAATGGCTTGCATGCCAACAGATATTGCTCTGTGTGCTGCCTGGGGCACCTCTGCCATAGGTTCGCCATCACTGCCCTAGGGACCCCAGGCAGATCACAGCAAAAATAGAAAACGTCAGTAATAGTACAAAAATCTCTAAAACCAGTTTAAAAACAATTTATAATATAGACAGTTAAACCTCTGCATACCATTCATGGAGCTTTCCTGGATCCACCATCATGGATAGGTCGCAAAGGCGCAATCCAGTCCAGTTCCCCAGATGTCACCAGGGACTCAGCCAGATTTTGAACAATGGAGTCTGGTATTTCACCAAGCTCTCTCTGGAACCTACAGGGTCCATTAGGTATATAGAAACATTTAATTGGTTCTGCCCCCTTACAATGGGGAAGTGGTACACTAAAGTCCAACCTCAGCTGGAAATGATCTGACCATGACAAGGGAGAAACATCTATACCCAAGCAAAATATTCTTCCAATTATTTATTTATCAGTCCAAATATTTGTAGAAATTTGAGAATAAAAATAAGAATACAGTGGAACCCCGACATAAGAGCTGCTCTACTTAAGAGCAACTCGAGATAAGAGCTGGGAGGGGAGAGATATTTTTGTTCTACTTACAAGCCCAAATTCGAGATACAAGCGCCAAGGAGCTGTCTCCTGAAGCCAAACGCTAACTTCCGCGTTCGGCTTCAGGAGACAGCTGCGAAGCGGCGCGCGTGTTTTAAAAGGTTGCAGCCGGCCTGGGGGGCTCGGGGGGGTGCTTGCAGCTTTCTGTCTTCCTCTTTTTCTTTCTCTCTTTTACCTTCCCTTCCTCTATTTCTTCTTTTCTTTCTCCTTCCCACCTTCTTCCCTCCCTCCCTCCCTTCACTCATTCCTCTCTTACTCTCCCCTTTCATAAGTTTCCTTGCTTCCTTCCTCTGTTCCTGTCCCTTCCCCCTTTCTTTCTTTCTTTCTTTCTTTCTTTCTTTCTTTCTTGCTCTTTTTCTTTCTCTCTTTTACCTTCCCTTCCTCTATTTCTTCTTTTCTTTCTCCTTCCCACCTTCTTCCCTCCCTCCCTCCCTTCACTCATTCCTCTCTTACTCTCCCCTTTCATAAGTTTCCTTGCTTCCTTCCTCTGTTCCTGTCCCTTCCCTCTTTCCTTCCTTCCTTCCCACCCTCCGTCCATTCATTCACCCATTCCTCTCTTGATCGCTTAAAGCCGGTCCCTGGTGCAAAAAGGGTTGGGGACCTCTGTCCTACAGGATTGGGTGGCAGAGAAGTTGAACATATATAAATTTAAAAGTTTAAGAAAGTTTACAAGTTAAGTGAAAGAAACTTCATTATTCATTTATATGTACATGTACATTTCTTCATTAAAAACATGTCTTTCTGCATAATTTAGACTAACTTTGTGAGTTTTTTGAGGGCTGGAACCAATTAAAATTATTTACATTAATTCCTATGGGGAAAAGTCGTTCGAGATAAGAGCTGCTCGACTTAAGAGCCCAGGTCCGGAACGAATTAAACTCGTATCTCGAGGTACCACTGTAGTCCTAAAAATGCAAAAAACACTGTGTAATATCTATTTTATATGCAATGAAATACAAAGTGTAATTGTAAAAACTTTGGAGGCTTGTATTAGAGGACTATTTTCTTTTTGACACCAGAAGCGTAAGGATTTTTAAAGAAAGGAACAAGGAATAAACTTATTTTCACTGAATTTTGGACTTTATAAACTTTGGACTTTATAAACATTACATTTGACATTGGCTTTGGAGTTTCTATTCTTGGACTTTCATATTATAGCGTAATTGTTTTAAAGTAAAACAATGTCTGTAGGTAGACTTAGCCAAAGTTTGGCTGGTGTTGTGGCATGAAGGCCTCACCCGCGCCGACACCAGAAAGATGCTGAACCCATTGCAGCCCATGACAAAAAAGAAATGTTCAGATGGCTGCAATGAAAAATACTCTCAGGAATCTCACTGTCCCCACCTCCGGGACATCCCACCGGGACCCCACTGACCAGCTTGTCTTCATTTATTTTATTTATTATTTAGATTTGTATGCCGCCCCTCTCCGAAGACTCGGGGTGGCTCACAACAGAGTAAAACAAATCATAAATAATCCGAGTAAGTTTAAAATATTTAAAAATTTAAAAACCCCATATACTAACAGACACACACACAAGCATACCATGTATAAATTAAACATGCCCAGGGGGAGATGTTTCAATTCCCCCATGCCTGACGGCAAAGGTGGGTTTTAAGGAGTTTACGGAAGGCAGGAAGAGTAGGGGCAGTTCTAATCTCCGGGGGGAGTTGGTGCCGCCACAGAGAAGGCTCTTCCCCTGGGGCCCGCCAACCAACATTGTTTAGTTGACGGGACCCGGAGAAGGCCCAGTCTGTGGGACCTAATCGGTCGCTGGGATTCGTGCGGCAGGAGGCGGTCTCGGAGGTATTCTGGTCCAATGCCATGAAGGGCTTTAAAGGTCATAACCAACACTTTGAATTGTGACCGGAAATTGATCGGCAGCCAATGCAGACTGCGGAGTGATGGTGAAATATGGGCATACCTAGGTAAGCCCATGACTGCTCTCGCAGCTGCATTCTGCACGATCTGAAGTTTCCGAACACTTTTCAAAGGTAGCCCCATGTCGGTGCTGTAGTCAGTCAACCCAACAAGCATGTCGCGGAACTTGATCAGGCCCTTGACAATCTCCAGGAAGCAGCTCTTGCCGTGCTGTTCGGCATTTTCTGTGGACCCTCACTCGGCGTCCCCAGTGATCCATCACAACATTCCCACAGCCACATACTCCAGGTTGAGAGCCAAAGATCCCAACCAGTTTTGAAGGCAAACATTTATTTCTTGTTCTTCCACTGAGTCAGAATATGCTTGTGTTTCTGACTGTTGTAATGCTTTAACCAATGTTTGGGGTGATCCCATGAAACCAATAGTTATTATGGAGGACAATGTTTCAGTCACATTTATAGCTGAAGCTGAATATGTTGGAGCTCATTCACGGCACACCGACATAAGATATAAGAATGCAAGACAATACGTAAAACAAGGATTCGTGAAACTACATTATGTGCCCACAACTGAACAGATCGCTGACGTGCTGAATAAACCACTGCCAGCTGACCAACACGAATACCTCTCCAAGAAAATGTTCCTTATGTGAACCAATGTCCCTGATGACTGCCACAGAAGGGGTGTCACGCTGAATATTGCCAGCCACAGAGAGTGTTGTGATTCAGCCTGAGGCTGCTCAGGGACCAGCTGTGTCTCTGCTGGCTCCA
The DNA here is from genome assembly GCF_031021105.1 of Erythrolamprus reginae. Classification (NCBI taxonomy): domain Eukaryota; kingdom Metazoa; phylum Chordata; class Lepidosauria; order Squamata; family Dipsadidae; genus Erythrolamprus; species Erythrolamprus reginae. Next base: position 118,603,380 of record NC_091953.1, read on the forward strand.
TGCCCGGAGGAGGATGACAGCGCAGAGGAGAGGCCTGAACAGTCGGACGGGGGAGAGGAAAATCAGGAATGGGATGAAGGCAAACAGCATGAGAGCCCCGGGGGGGGGGGGGGCTCTCCCCAGCCAGTAGCTTGGAGTCATTAGGTGATGACGCACAAGCTGTCATTGACATGAGACAGCGACGTTCAGAGCAACGAAAGGAGCAGTTAAAGAGATATTTTCACTATTGAAGTAGAAACAGCTGGGTTTGGATGTGGTACTCATCAGCAGGGTTTAAAAGGCAGGCAAGCCCTTTAAGCCATGTGGAGTGTTATCAGCTTGGCGTGGCGTTATCCTGTCTTGTTTCTCGGTGTCTCTGTTCCTGGCTTGTGGCCCAGCAGCTTTGGAAGATCCGTGGGAGGTATAGGTCTGCTATCTACAGCCTTGGCTTGGCAGCAAGAATTCTGTATTGCTACATGGACTTTTGGCCTTCATGAATATATCTGAAGATACAGCATTTTCCTGTTTGTAAGGACATTTTCTGTTACCTGTGTTTTTCTTGAATTTTATAAAACTGCCTTTGCCTTTTACCAGTGTGTCTGGCTTCTCTTTTTGGGTTGGTATTGGCTTCTGGAGTGACCCAGACAGAACAGAGAGTGTCCAGCATTGCCTTTCGGCCTCATGGTCTTCTCGGTCACTGGCAGCTTACACCATTTTTCTTCTCATGAAAGATCTTATTTAACAGCATGTAAATTTTTCAAATAAGTTTTTCCTATCCTTTTGGACACCATCTCTCATACACTTTTAGGGAGAAGATTCTATTCATGCGTGCACACGCTTCTAAATATCAATCTTAGTAAAAGAATTGGAAGATTTCAACTAAGGTTATTACTCAAATTCTCATTATGTAATGTGTTATCTGAAATTAGACAAAGTATTGCGGCTTGATTGCTTCTACAACTCTAGTTTTATCTTACTCCTTCCATCGCACCTGAAAGTAACTCTTTTTGCAGGGGCTAAGAACATTGAAAAGTACAACTTCACTTCAATTAGATTATTGGCTTAGATTATCATTTCATTTTTACCCCATTAAAATATTATGCAGCTAACTTTTGTTTCTTTTATTCTTGGGGTAGAAGAAGGATATGCATCAATCAACAGAACCTTCAGCACAAGTTTTGTGTGCGTTACTTTTTCATCAATATTATGAAAGCCTTGGTTTTGCTAGATGCCCAAGCTATCTTCACAGAGGTTTCTCTGACCTCCATCACAAATTGATGACGTGTGTAACAACACTTATTTATTTATCATCTTGCCAATTCAAAGAATCTAGGAGACTTACAATGCATATTACAAAACATCACAAACAAAAAGCAAATTTAAGCAAATTATAAGAATGCCTCCATCTCAAAACCCAGCAACAGAACCAATACTTTTAAAAATCTAAAAAAAAAACCTAGTAAAGCCAATAAGGCATTAAATCCAAACATTGCAATGAAATAAAATAAAATAAGGTTTTCACTGTCATTTATTTATTTATTTATTTATTCATTCATTCATTCAATTTTTATGCCGCCCTTCTCCTTAGACTCAAGGCGGCTTACAACTTGTTAGCAATAGCACTTTTTTAACAGAGCTAGGCTAAGGTTTTAATAAGGTTTTCACTGTCATCCTAAAGGCACGTGTATGATTGCACTGGAAAGGTAACCTTGATTTGGAATAGATTGTCTCAAAACTAACCTGAGCCTAAACCCTGGGAATCTGTGGAGAGTCTCAGTCATCCAGGCCATGTTTGCCTCAAATATGTTTTTTTCAGGAGGCAACTTGACTTTCTTTCTTTCTTTCTTTCTTTCTTTCTTTTTCTCTCTCTCTCTCTCTCTCTCTCTCTCGCGCGCGCGCGCTTGCTTGCTTGCTTGCTTTTTCTTTGAAGATGTTTCACTTCTCATCCAAGAGAATGGTGTTGGAATATGAATGGATTTTCCAGAAAAATTGCAGATCACAGGAACCATTTGCACTTCAGTTTGAGATGCAGATCACACATACTCATATCCAAAAGCCTGGACTTGTCTTCAACAGGGAAGGGACACCGGGCAGAAAACATCCTGTAGCTATGAAGACCCCACACTCATTTGCACTACTCAGATGACCCCCAGAACACAGATAAACCACAGATAAAGTGGCCTCAACAACTCTCGGACTAGAATATCTTTGGGACCACCTTCTGCTGCACGAATCCCAGCGACCAGTTAGGTCCCACAGAGTTGGCCTTCTCTGGGTCCTGTCGACGAAACAATGTCGTCTGCCAGGATCCAGGGGAAGAGCCTTCTTTGTAGTGGCCCCGACCCTCTGGAATCAACTTTCTCTGGAGATTAGGATTGCCCCCACCCTCCTTACCTTTCGCAAACTCATTAAAACCCATCTCTGTCGTCAGGCACAGGGAAATTGATTCCCCTGGGCCGTTTTTGTTTTATGTATAGTTTGTGTGAGATGTATGATTGTTTTTTTATATTAAGGGTTTTAAATTGCTTTCATTGTTGGATTTGTACTGTTTGTTGTTGTGAGCCGCCCCAAGTCTTGGGAATATGAGTTGTTGCCCTAGCTCAGCTCCAACGTGCATGGCCAGCTGATTTTTGGCTTCCACAGAAACACTGGGAGGGCGTTTTTGGCTTCCAGAGAGCCTCTGGGGATATAGGGGAGCATTTTTACCCTCCTCCAGCTCCAGGGAAGCCTTTGGAGCCTGGGAAGGGTGAAACACGAGCCTACTTGGCCCACCAGAAGTTGGGAAACAGGCTGGTTCCAGCCTCCAGAGGGATGGGGTAAGCTGTTTTCACCCTCCAAGGCATTGGATTATGGTTGTGGGCACTCTAATTCTAATTTTCAGGAAATTTATCCTTAGTTCTAAGTTGCTTCTCTCCTTGATTAGTTTTCACCCATTGCATTTTGTTCTCAGGTGCTTTGGCGAATAGTTTGACTACCTCTTCTTTGCGGCAATCCCTGAGATATCGGAATACTGAGATATCGAAATATGACCCGGAAGTGTACTGCAGCTACTAAAAAAAAAAGCCAATGCAATCCTAGGATGCATCAATAAAAGGATAGCATCAAGAACACAAGAAGTGACAGTGCCATTCTGTATTGCAGAATGCAGTGAGGCCACAAGTTCTGACCCAGCCTTTGCAAGCAACGAGAAACCACTTACTCACAAGTAAAATGAACCTCTTTATTCAAACAGGGAAGGAATAATCTTTCACGTTGGACAAACAATCCCCAAATTCAAAATGAAAGTCTTTTCCCCTTCTGAAACAGGGCAAGAATAGTCTCTGTTCACAGGAGAACTCAAGATAGAAAGTCCTTTCAATGGAACAATGGAAAGTCCTTTCAATGGAACAATGGAACCAAGCGAAAACAGTCCCTGTTTACACTGGTTGAGGCAAATGTACTTTTTATTGTCTGTCTGTCTGTCTGTCTGTCTGTCTGTCTGTCTGTCTGTCTGTCTGTCTGTCTGTCTGTCTGTCTCTATTATAGTTGAAAGGGACCTTGCAGGTCATCTAGTCCAACCCTCTGCTCAAGCAGGAATCCTACACCACCCCAGTCAGGTGGCAGTCCAATCTCCTCTTTGTTTGAATAATGATTCCTTCCTTGGGAAGGCAAGAGGACCTCCAAAGTCCTTTCCATCCCTATTATTCTATGTTCTATGAATCACCCTGCTCAGAAAATTATTCTTATTGCCCAACAGTTTCAGAACAGATGTCAAATATATAAAACATTGTAAATTAATAAAAATGCAAATAGATGTAATCATAATGTTATTGCCATCATTCAAAAGCTGTGATACTGACCATGGAAAGAAGTTATTCAGGCAACACATATTGACTATCTCTTTTCCATTCAGCTACAGTGGCAGACAATAAATGAAGAGGTAGGGAAGAGCATCTCTCTGATCCCAAATGAGTGGCATTCCAATCAATGCTATATTATGGGCATATAAATCTTACCAGGACAGAAATTGCTTGCTATTTTCTATACAAACATTCATTTTCGAACATTAAGAATGACCACAAGGATGGGAAAGAGTTGCAAGAACAAATGTACTGCCGTTCTATATGAAAACACGGGCTGCAAACACTAAAACGGCTTCGATTATATTCCGAACTTGTTGCAAAAATGTGATTTTCTGCACAAAAGATTAAAGCCTGGGAAAGCAGTTCTTGCAAAATAACTTACGCTGGTTGTTGAAAACATAATTTCTCAGTCAATTACTCAAAAGCAGGGCACAATGCTTGACTTTATTTATTTATTTGTCTGTTTATTTATTTTAGCAGCAGCCTCTGGGTGAATTATAGATCCTTCATAATAACCTTTATGGAGCCTTGTCCGAAAGGCCTATGTATAAAAAGATACTTTTTTTTTCAAATAGCCCGGAGCTATTTCCTATTTCCTCTGCTTTGCAACCTCTTTCTTTGAGCCTATTTGTGCACATTTATCCACACTCTGCGTGGTGATTCATGTTCTCAACCAAAGCCCGTTAGCTGAAATCAATGGTATTTACTGCCAAGTAGCATGTTCTGGATCAGTGCGCTCATGAAAATAGCATTTGGCAACATGATAGAAGACTCTACCTTGTTTCATTTGCTGCCCTAATGGCTCAAATAGCCTGGGAGGGAAAAATCCCCAATGAAACGGATCTTTGATTACTTAGGACAAGAGTAGTAAACCTTTTCTTCTTAAGCCTTAGGATAAATTCCATTTTTTTTAAAGTGTAGCTCCAGCTATACCTGATGATATTAAAAATGTATCTAAGAGCATGGTGTTTATTGCAGCAGGGGAAGTCCATAATAAAATATAGTTTGAAATAAATTCCCACCTGCATGAAATATGGTGTGACTATTGATCTTGGTAAACCATTTGCCCATCTCCGCTGTCTAATTGTTGTCAGCCAAGCTACAGAGACACTTTTCTAGACAAAATACCTATTATCCAGAGGCAATAGTACACTTATCCAGTTTTCCATCCTGGGTTAGTGGTTTAATGGGAAAGGCTCATATGTATTCATTGGGGCTAAGGATAATTTAACAGCAGAAAATAAAACAGGTCATAAGTATTCAGTGGGGCTAAAGATGATTTAACTGCAGAAAATAAAATAGCTATATCATAAAACGAACATTTTTAAATGCAAGTATAACCAATTGGCTGCTCTCTCACTGAGACGAGTTGAGCAATTATCATGAAGCTGTAGTTCAGATTTGGTGATTGTTAGCTTTTGAGGCAGCTGCTGGTTATAATAAGTTGTGGTGTTTGTTTTCATTTTCTCCTGCACTTTGTCATCTCATGACATGTATGGCTGGGCCATAAATGTGGTATTCGCTTGCTTTCCTCCCAGATATATGTGCCCCTTCCATGCATACACTTTGCTTGCATGCACATCTTACACACATGCACATTGCTTGGAAACATGCCTGTTCTGGATTCTGGTTAGAACTTTGGTTAATTGGAAATAAAGCTTACTGAATGCAGAGATTTCTAAAGTAAAAACACCATCTTTATTTCTTCTCTCCTCCGTTATCACACTACATTAAATGCAGGCAAATTCTTTCATCTTGTTTCTTCCTGATAAAAACACAAAAACATCCCTCCAACACTCCTCCTTTATCTTAAGATTTATAGCTAGGCAACTTTAGTCCAAAACACCCAGAAAAGACTTAGCTTACTTCGTAGCCGCATCGTGGCACGCCCATAATTTGTTGCAACATTGAAAATTCCGCCCTTCTTCTCCGCTGGAACCCGGACGTGACAAATTAATCACTTAAGTAATTAACCCGTTCCTCCCCTTAATATTTCTTCCCTGACACTTGTTCTCTCCATCTCTGCAACTGTCTGAAATGTGGATCTAACCATCTATTATCTGTCTCTTCTTCACTGGAGTCTGGGCTCATAGCAACGTCCTGTGGCTGGCCTCCCCCCTGTTCTGCCACCTGTAAACCAGGACCTGCCACTAATTCAAAAACACTATCTGAATCAGGATCTGCAAAAACTTCAAAATCTTCCAACTGACCAGGAGTATATACAACAATGCCTAAATAGGACAATTAGTGCCAGTGCGGGAGGGTAGATCCACCTGCAGGACTCTACTCCAGATTCACCTAAACTGGTCCAAACCAGCCAAATACTACTTCTGGGCTCTGTTCTGATCTCTGTCTAAGGCCACTGGTAGTTGGAATAAAGGAATTCTAAATGCATAATTTTGTAAAACACCGCACCATCTTTATTTTTCTTTCCTTTGTTCCACACTGAATCATTTCGGCACGCAATGCTAATCTCTAATCTTAAACTTCGGTATGCAAGGCAACATCAAAATCATTAACACGTTCCGCAAGTCATTCTAAGATTTATGGCTAGTCAGAGTTAGTCCATAGTCATAAAAACTGCAATCAAAGGCATGCTTACATTCAGAGCTGCTTGAAAGAAACCTCCATTTTTCTAAACGCAGATTGACGCCTCAACTCTCTCTTCCTCTGACACCCAGACGTGACTAATTAATTACTTAATTAATTAACCTATTCCTCTCCTTAATATTTCTTCCCTGACACTTGCTCTCTTCACCTCTGCAAGCATCTAAAATAAGGATTTATCCATCTAGCATCTGCTTTTCTTTCACTTGAATCTGAATCCATAGAAATATCCTGTAGTTGGTCTCCTACTTCTTCTGCCTCTAAATCAGGCCCTAGCACTAATTCATAACCACTTTCTGAATCAGAATCTGAAAAATCCCCAAACTGAACAGGAGTATACACAACAGGCTGAGTTTTGGATGAAATCAAGTGCCTTGCCAGAATCAAGATTCTAGCAAACGCAAGTGGAAGATTCTACTTAGGATGAGTACTACCAATTAGTCTTCGGATAATTTCTTGACTTATTATATTTGTACCACTGGAAATTCAATTGTAGCAGCTAACCAATGCTGCCTTACAATATACCAAATCCAAATCCACATTAGAGAAGTCAGATTACAACGTAGCAGTCAGATTACAATGCCACCTACTAAGTACCATTTAACATTTCCTGTTTTTTTTTTAATCTGCTCCAAATTTCATGTCAAATATTTTGTTTCTAAAATTTGGACAAATGTCTTAATTTTCAGGCCTTGAAGATTTCAACCACAGTCTACAAGATGCTGTCTGAGTTCCAAGTTTTTCTATTAGAAATGGAGAATGCCATATTTCCTGCTTGAGCATGAGGTTGGACTAGAAAACTCTCAAAGTCCCTTCCAACATTGTTATTCTGTTCTATTGAGCTATTTCTGTATGAATCTATGCATTGTTTTGTGAAAGTTTTCATAATTGACTATATGTTCTAAGATGTTTTAGAAGTGTTCTCAGGCAAGCAGCATATCCGTTTTTAATGAATAACTTAACTAAATAAACAAATGATGTAATTATGACAGTTCTTTTTTTAAAAAGAATATATTGAGATTCACATCCTGCTCAAATACAGTGGTACCTCTACGTTAGAATGCCTCTACTTAAAAACTTTTTATAGATAAGAACCAGGTGTTCAAGATTTTTTTGCCTCTACTTAAGAACCATTTTCTACTTAAGAACCCGAGCCTGGAAAAATTTCCCAGGAAATTTGAGAGCGTCACGAAGGCCCGGCCAGTTTCCTGCCATTCCCCCTTTAATCCAGGCCATCTGGGTTGCCAGAGGAGCCTTTTGGAGATGCTTAAAGAGGCTTTGGCAGTCCAGAGCGAACAAAGCATTTTCCTTTCTCTGGGCGTTTGGGCAGGGAATAAATCTCTGCCAGCGCCCAGAGAAAATAATAATAATAATAATAATAATAATAATAATAATAATAATAATAATAATAATTTATTAGATTTGTATGCCGCCCCTCTCCGAAGACTCGGGGCGGCTCACAACAGACGATAAAACAATATATATAGGCACAAATCCAATATTAAAAAAAACTAAAAACCCTATCATAATTTAAAAACCAAACAGCACATACATACCAAACATAAATTATAATAAGCCTGGGGGAAAGGTGTCTCAAATTCCCCATGCCTGGCGGTATAAGTGGGTCTTAAGTAGTTTACAAAAGACAAGGAGGGTGGGAGCAGTTCTAATCTCCGGGGGGGAGTTGATTCCAGAGGGCCGGGGCTGCCACAGAGAAGGCTCTTCCCCTGGGGCCCGCCAGACGACATTGTTTAGTCGACGGGACCCGGAGAAGGCCAACTCTGTGGGACCTTATCAGCCGCTGGGATTCGTGCGGTAGCAGGCGGTTCCGGAGGTATTCTGGTCCAATGCCATGTAGGGCTTTAAAGGTCATGACCAACACTTTGAATTATGACCGGAAACTGATCGGCAGCCAATGCAGGCCACGGAGTGTTGTAGATACGTGGGCGAATCTGGGAAGCCCCATGATGGCTCTCGCGGCTGCGTTCTGCACGATCTGAAGTTTCCGAACACTTCTCAAAGGTAGCCCTATGTAGAGAGCATTGCAGTAATCGAACCTCGAGGTGATAAGGGCATGAGTGACTGTGAGCAATGACTTCCTGTCCAAATAGGGCCGCAACTGGTGCACCAGGCGAACCTGGGCAAATGCCCTCCTCGCCACAGCCGAAAGATGATGTTCCAATGTCAGCTGTGAATCGAGGAGGACGCCCAAGTTGCGCACCCTCTCTGAGGGGGTCAATAGTTCCCCCCCCCCAGGGTAATGGACAGACAGATGGAATTGTCCTTGGGAGGCAATACCCACAGCCACTCCATCTTGTCTGGATTGAGTTTGAGTTTGTTGACACCCATCCAGTCCCCAACAGCCTCCAGGCACTGGCACATCACTTCCACTGCTTCGTTGACTGGACATGGGGTGGAAATGTACAACTGGGTATCATCTGCATATTGATGATACCTCACCCCATGCCCTTGGATGATCTCACCCAGCGGTTTCATGTAGATATTAAATAGCAGGGGGGAGAGGACTGACCCCTGAGGCACCCCACAAGGGAGAAACCTAGAGGTCGACCTCTGACCCTCCACTAACACCAACTGCGACCGACCGGAGAGGTAGGAGGAGAACCACTGGAGAACAGTGCCTCCCACTCCCAACCCCTCCAGTCGGCGCAGAAGGATACCATGGTCGATGGTATCAAAAGCCGCTGAGAGGTCAAGAAGCACCAGGACAGAGGACAAGCCACTGTCCCGGGCCCGCCAGAGATCATCCATCAACGCGACCAAAGCAGTTTCCGTGCTGTAACCGGGCCTGAAACCCGACTGCTGAGGCCCTAGATAATCGGCTTCTTCCAAGGACCGCTGGAGTTGGAGCGCCACCACCTTCTCAACAACCTTCCCCATAAAGGGAAGGTTGGAGACTGGACGGTAGTTATTAAGCACGGCTGGGTCCAGGGAAGGCTTCTTGAGGAGGGGGCGCACAAGTGCCTCCTTATAAGGAGCCGGGAAGGACCCCCTCCCCAAGGAGGCAGTGACAATCTCCTGGACCCAGCTCCGTGTCACCTCTCGACTGGCCGAAACCAACCAAGAGGGACACGGATCCAGTAAGCAGGTGGCAGAACTCACAGCTCCAATGGCCTTGTCCACTTCATCAGGTGTCACCAAGTCAAACTCCTCCCAGACAGATGGACAAAGACGTTTAGCCCCAGTCACCTCGATCATTGTCAGTCGATACTGCTATGCAATTGGAGTCGAGTTCCGCTCGGATCCGAGCGACTTTATCAGCGAAAAACGAGTTAAATTCCTCAGCACTGCCCTGCAAGGGTTCCCCAACTCCCCCCTGATTTAGAAGGGAGCGGGTCACCCTGAACAGAGCAGCCGGGCGGGATTCCGCTGATGCAATCAAGGCGGCATGGTACGCGCATCTTGCCGCCTTGAGCGCCACTTTGTAAGTCTTAATAAAAGCTCTTACAAGTGTTCGGTCGGATTCGGACTTACTCTTCCTCCATCGCTTCTCTAGACGTCTCTTCTGGCGTTTCAACTCCCGGAGCTCGTCGTTGAACCATGGAGCTCTACGGGGTCTAGTGCCACAGAGAGGTCGCAGTGGCGCAATTTGGTCGAGAGCCTCCGCTGCAGCCTTGTTCCAGGCCTCAGCAAGAGACTCTGCCGAGCTGTGGACGAGCGAATCTGGTAAAACCCCAAGCGCCTTCTGAAAGCCCTCAGGGTCTATCAGGCGTCTGGGGCAGAACCTCCTAATTGGTTCCGCCTCCCTGCGGGGGAGGATTGGAGCCAGGAAGTTAAGCCGCAGTAGAAAATGGTCTGACCATGACAAAGGCAATGCTTCTAAGCCCCTTAGTCTCAGACCACTATTCAATTGCTCCGAGAGAAATACCATGTCGGGTGTGTGTCCACCCTCGTGAGTCGGACCCTGAACTACTTGAGTCAGGTCCATGGTTGTCATGGTGGCCATGAACTCCTGTGCTAATCCTGAGGAACCGCCGAGCGACGGCAGATTGAAGTCCCCCAGGACAATGAGTCCGGGGAACTCCACTGCCAGCCCGGCCACCTCTTCAAGCAGCACAGGCAGGGCTGTTGACACGCAGCTGGGAGGCAGATACGTGAGAAACAGGCCCACCTGAACCCCTAAGTCCAACTTCACAAGGAGTGACTCACAACCCGCGATCTCAGGAGCAACGAGTCTACGCAGATTGAGGCTCTCCCTGGCTACAATAGCCACTCCTCCCCCTCTTCCCTGGGGTCGAGGCTGGTGCCATATCTGAAACCCGGCTGGACATATTTCCGAGAGAGGCACCCCTCCCTCTGGGCCCAGCCAGGTTTCAGTAACACATGCCAGATCGGCCTCCTCATCCAGGATCAAATCCCGGATGAGGAGAGCTTTATTCACGACTGACCTGGCATTGAGTAGCAGCAGCTTGAGCCCAGGGACCGGATTACACTCGTCACCAGGGCTCCGGTTTGAGCTCACGGGACCGGAACAAGGGATCGCTATTAAGCAGCGATCTCTTTTTCCTCCAGAACGGCTAGCCCCGTGACTCCCGCCATATCTACCTCTCCCCAGCAGGACCGGAATATTCTGGCCCTCTGTCACCCCGGAGAAAGATACCCCCATCCCTCCTGTCTCTCTACCACCAGGTAGGCTAAATTCTGCATTCATACTGACTCTATTGTCCCCATACATACCATCCCACTCACCCCACCCATTCATATTATAAAAATTACAGTTACCATTTATCTCATCCATCCTGCAAGCCCACCCCACCCATTCATATTATAAAAATTACAGTTACCATTTATCTCACCCATCCTGCAAGCTAATCCCACCATTCATTCGATTCATTTCATAAATACCTTCCATCTGATCCCAAATATCCATCACTAAAATTACCCCCCAATAAATTAGTTAAAAAATGTATAAAAATTAATTAATGAATTAAAAAAGTTAACCAGTCAGTTATAACATTAATCTGAGACAATAATATAAATTAGAATCAATTAATATAAATCAGTTCTTAAATAAATAAGTGGATCAAAATTCATCAGTCAATCAGTCAATCCAGAACAGGATGATAATAGTGTCTTTAGTAAAATCCTTCATTAAGTCTGTTGTTAAGTCTGTTGTTAAGTCCTTCATTAAGTCTGTTGTTAAGTCTGTTGTAATTATAGAATACTCCACTAGGGGCGCAGTTCTTCAATGTACTTCAATAGAGAATACAGGAAATGGGAAATGGGAGCAGGGGAGGAAGAGGGGGGGGGAAGATGACACAGCAACGATCTTAACATTTACCAACACCCTCAAAGTTCGACAGTTCAGTTTCCACTGTTCACTCTCCCCCAGCTATATCCATTCTGATCTTTTAGTCCAATCTCAGCCAAAATCCTCAGCTCCACATGACAGCCCCCAACTCGTCTCAGTCTCCTTCCTTCGAGCTCCAACGCCGCTCCCTTCATTCCCCCCTCGGCACCAGCAACTCTCACTCACTGGTGCCATACAGGGGATTAGGCTGCCGTTCCTTGTCCACCAGATGGCATTCCCAACTCCTCCGTTCTTCCCAAACGACCTCTGGCGCCGGCAACCGCACCCTCAGCATCCTCGGCGTCCTCGGTCTCATGAAACAGGCAGGCACGTCCCGGCCTCGGCAGTGGTCTCCGCTCCGTCCACTCAACTCTTCCATTTCTTCTGTCATTCCATCACTACGGCCCCAGTCACTCTCACTTCCTGGTGCCTCGCATTTCTTTCCTCTCCGTCTCTGCATCGGGCATCGGGTAGGAGCAGACGCCATCTTCCGCTCCCCAGCTGATCACTCAAGTTTCTCAAGGCTGTTTTGTCCCCAGCGCCACATAGCACACACAGCAGCATTCAATTTTTGGGTTCCTAGCATGGAAGGCTGAAAAACCAGGAGGACTCAGACAGCATCTGATCTGGATTGACTCATTTTTTGACAAGCTTTGCCGTTGTCTCAGAGGAGCAGCGAATCCTCCATCTTCTCGCCGGATCCTTTTTTGAAGATCGGGGTTACATTTGCCTCCCTCCAATCCTCAGGTACAGTGCCTGATCTTAGAGAAATTAGAACTATGGAAAAAACAATTACTACAAACCTACCTTCCATTGAGGACCACCTGTATACCGCTCAAGTCAAAAAGAAGGCTGTGAAAATGTGAACCTTCACAACCTGGACACAAACTGTTTCAACTCCTACCCTTAAAACAATACTGTAGAACACTGCACACCAGAACAATTAGATACAAGAATAGTTTTTCCCAAATGCTATCACTCCATTAAACAAATAATTCCCTCAACATTGTCAAACTATTTACTACGTCTGCACTACTATTAATCTTTTCATTGTTCCCATCATCCATCTCCTCCCAACTAATGATTGTATGACTGTAACTTTGTTGCTTGTATCCTTACAATTTATATTAACTGGTTCCTAATATGATTTGATTGCTTATTTGTCTGTCTGTCTGTCTGTCTGTCTGTCTGTCTGTCTGTCTGTCTGTCTGTCTGTCTGTCTGTCTATCTATCTATCTATCTATCTATCTATCTATCTATCTATCTATCTATCTATTAAATTTGTATGCCACCCCTCTCTGTAGACTCGGGGCGGCTCACAACAGTAATAGAAAAAACAATGCACAATACAAATTGTTGTGTCCGAAATGGCTACCTTGTTTCAATTGTAAATAGTTTCTCCCTGTTTAAAGCGCTGTCTGAGCCTGATTCAGGAAGTCGCTCCTGATTGGCTCAGACGCGGCTGCTCCTTGCTTTGGCGGGAACCGCAAAAGTATAAAAGAAGCGGTTTCTCCCAGGCAAAGCAGATCGGTACTCGCAAAAGTCACTTGCCTTGCTGAGCTGTCACTTCTCTCTCTCTGAGCTGAATAAAAGTACCGTTCTGAGTTACCTGTGTCTGGATACACTTCACAAATCTAATAATTAAAACTTTATTCGATTTTTATGCCACCCTTTTCTTTACAACATGTTAGCAATAGCACTTTTTAACAGAGCCAGCATATTGCACATTGCATTTTTCTACCTGGACTATTCTTAGATGTTGTAACTTATGATTCTTGATGAACTTTTATTTTATGTACACTGAGAGCATGTGCACCAAGACAGATTCCTTGTGTGTCCAATTACATTTGGCCAATAAAATTCTATTCTATTCTATTCCATTCCACTCCACTCCACTCTATTCTGTTCTACAAAAAGATTGACCAAGTTTAACAAGAAAAGACAGACAGACAGACAGACAGACAGACAGACAGACATGAGAGAGGGAGAGAGGAAGAGAGAGGGAGTGAGGGAGGGAGAGGGAAAGAGAGAGAGAGAGAAAAAAAATATATTAAAATATTGAGCTCATTTTTAAAAATAAAACAAGGTGTTTATATTATTGATTTTTAGAAAAATGAACTAATTGCCTCTCAGAGCATCAGCTACATTGCTGTGCCCTGAATTTGTATTGCCACATCTGCCCTGTGCGGCTTTAAAAATGATTAATTTATTCTTAAGTCACCTATTATTCATGCTAGACTAAATTTAATGGTTGATTTTATTTGCCATTGCACTTTATTTCGTTTGGCTAAATGTTTTTAGTTTCATGTATCTTATAATCTAGTTATATTTAAGTTAAAGGTTAAATGTGTTCTGTCAGCCTTGCAATATTTTTTAAAGAAATGCAAAAAAGAACAAATAGGGTTTATTGGAAAGATACCAAGCCCAGAATGCAGAATCTTGTATATAAAGCTGCAGTCTTACTGAATGATAGCCTGGTGACTAAGTATACTTAGGATAAGGGACTTAAATTATGGGCTCCCTCTTTTTTTAAGCTGTTCTGATCAACTATTATTTGTTTATTTATTATTTTATTTCTTGTTTCTAATTGCATATCCCACAATATATTTTTAAAAGACTCTTACTGTTACAGACTGTCTAAATGCATTTTCAATAATTTGCCATGCCTTATTTTTTTCACATATTATTGCTAAGCATTCTGACATTTGTTACCTAATATATGAAATAGCTACATTTAAGCAGCCTTTCCCTGATTATTGATTAATTTTAATATACATCCCTTCATAATTACTCAATTTCTCTGATTATTGTTTAATTTATATGTGTACAAATAATTTTTACTTCTAGCTGGCTAGCTATAGTATTGGGGCAAGTAAGCTAAGTTAGGGATACCTCATATACTCTCACCTCCATAGACCTCTTTCAGAAGTAAGGAATATGAATGAATGAATGAATGAATGAATGAATGAATGAATGAATGAATGAATACAAGTGTAGATATCACATACCTTAATGTTTTTAATTTTTACTTATGCAATTGGAAAACCTCTAAATTTCTCAAAATTTTCAAGACCTATTCCAATTTGTTCATCAATATGCTCAGAAAGTTTTAGCAGATAACAACTTAGCCAATCTTATCTAGGCTAGAAGACATAGAGTAGATTATAAGTTTTTAAAATGTCCAAAGCCATAAAAGTTACTTCTATACCATAACCAATAAAAGAACTAGATCAAATGTCTATAAAGTTATGATGATTCAAACAGAGCTGTCATAGACAAGAAATCAAACTAAATATAGCATGGAGAAATATTGGGGATGCCTCTTCAATATATGAACAAGGAAGCTAAATAGATCTTCACAACCAGGACAATATTGATTTGATCCTGTAAGATGAGATTCATGGATCAGCAGATATCTATAGAAGAACAAAGGCAAGTAGAATTTCTGACAGCTGCTTTTAAATCCAGAGGCAAAAGGAATGTTTGATGCTGCAAAGATATGATATTCCATTGGTATCATTTCAGAGTTTTCCAACTACAAATACAAAAGAAGCTAATTCTAAGAAAAGAATTCTGAATTTTCATCATGAAATATTAGAAGCACAATCCAAGGAAATCTAAAATTGTCAGAGCAGAAATATCAAGAATGAACACAGACAAGTAGGGAAGCAGAGAACTGAAAGTCTCTTCCAGGCATCAAATCTATTGCCAACAAGAAATACATGTTCATTATTACTAGCAAATGAGTTTCAAGATAATGTGGTGATATAACTCTCCCAAAATGATAATAATCTCAATTTGGGTCCAAGGCAAGCCAATCAATATAACAGAGATTCAATCTGTGCTCCAGCTACCAATGCAAAGAAAGCTGAATTCTATTCTGACTTGCAATATCTTGTTGATAAAAAAACCCAATTAAAATTAGGTAGTACACATAATAGATAACCGGAATTATAAACTTATAATCGTGCAGAATGCAGCTGCGAGAGCAACCATGGGCTTCACAAGGTATGCCCATGTTACACCAACACTCCGCAGTCTGCATTGGTTGCCGATCAATTTCCCGTCACAATTCAAAGTGTTGGTTATGACCTATAAAGCCCTTCATGGCATCGGACCAGAATATCTCCGGCACCGCCTTCTACCACACGAATCCCAGCGACCGATTAGGTCCCACAGAGTTGGCCTTCTCCGGGTCCCATTGACTAAACAATGTCGTTTGGCGGGTCCCAGGGGAAGAGCCTTCTCTGTGCCGACCCCAACCCTCTGAAACCAGCTCCCCCCTGAGATTAGAACTGCCCCCACCCTCCTGGCCTTTCGTAAACTCCTTAAAATCCACTTATGCCGTCAGGCATGGGGGAACTGAGATAACTTCCCCAGGCCTATATTGTTTATGTATGGTATGTTGTGTGCATGTTTTTTATATTATGGGGTTTTAGTTTTAATTATTAGATTTGTATTCTACATTGTTTTTTTCTATTACTGTTGTGAGCCGCGTCGAGTCTATGGAGAGGGGCGGCATACAAATTTAATTAACAAACAAACAAACAAATAAATAAATAAAGTAACATCTGAAATAATGAGAAAATTTGGCCTCAGTTTCCAAAAGATGTAGAAAAGAGGCTAATACAATTTTAACAAGAAAATGTAAAGATTATAGTAAATACTTTCCCCAAGCAACTTCAGTGACAATTGTGATACAGACAATATCAAAAGCAAGCTGACCATATCCTTTGCAAACAACTTACATTGTGCAAAGGGAAACAGTTGTGACTGTAATTCAAAACATGAGCTTTACTTGAAAAACAAAATCTACTGATAGGGAAAACAAACAACAACAAAACAATCAGCCAGATAATATACAACCTCCACAGTGTTCCATATGAGAATGTAGTCAGGGTAAACAATAGATTTAATGGCTTAGATTTGGTAAACAGGCTGCCCGAAGAACTTTGAATTGAAATTTGTGACATCATTTAAGATGAAGCAAATTAAAATATTCCAAAATTAAAGAAACTAAACATAAGGCGAAATAGATATTTGGCAATACATGAAAAATAGCTTTTAAAAACACAGAAAGCAAAAGACAAAGGAGAAAAAAATTTGGCCAAACTAAATGCTGAATTTCAAATAAAAGTGTACTGTATGTGTATATATATCTATCATGTATCTATCATGTAAAGAAATGATAGATAGATAGATAGATAGATAGACGTGTGTGTGTGTGTGTGTGTGTGTGTGTGTGTGAAATAATGCAAGGAATGGAAAAGAACAGAATAGGAAGGATAATAATAATGATAATGATAATGATAATAATAATAATAATAATAATAACAATAATAATAATAATTTGTACATGATGTTTTACTTGTTGTGAGCCACTCCGAGTCCTCAGAGAGGGGCAGCATACAAATCTAATTAATAATAATAATAATTATTATTATTATTATTATTATTATTATTATTATTATTATTATTATTAATTAGATTTGTATGCCGCTCCTCTCCGAGGACTCGGAGCAGCTCACAACAAGTAAAACATCATATACAAATCCAATGTTAAAAAAGTTTTTAAAACCCCGATTAAAAATAATCATATAACCCAAACACACCATACATAAAGTCAAGACAGCTAAGGATATATCAATTCCTATGACATAAATGTGACATTTATTTAAGAATCTAACAGAAACCAAGGGATTATTTTATGCAGAAGTTTCCAATTTGCCAATTGTTTTTTTTAATGTGGGTGTATGCTATGTTGGGTGTGTGTGCTAACAAATTGTTGACATGTATACTTGTATGCAACACAGAGAGATAATACCATTAATATACAAAGTTAAATTAGATTTATAAATAAATAGTAAATGCATAAATTTGTTGGCATAATGCAGCTGTAAAAAATCTGACCCATTTGAAAATCTTAAGCAGTAAAAGATATAAACAAAAATATTTTATTCTCCCAGCTTTTTTCTCAAGAGCTGCAGCAGCTTTTATTACATCACTTTCTCGGTGATTTTATTGTTAATTAAGTGGTGCTTCACATGCTCCTTTCTCTCAGCTGCATTCTTTCTTACTGGGCTTAGTTTTTTTTAAGTCCATTGTTGCACTATTCTATCATTTCGTCAATCAGATGAGATGGAAAGTTTTTCCCTCACCTAGGAAGATAAGAATGCCCTACGAAAGCAGACTATCAATCCTAGGCCTAGAAAGCTTAGAACTACGACGTCTAAAACACGATCTAAGTATTGCCCACAAAATCATATGCTGCAACGTCCTGCCTGTCAATGACTACTTCAGCTTCAACCGCAACAACACAAGAGCACGCAACAAATTCAAACTTAATATTAATCGCTCCAAGCTTGACTGTAAAAAAATATGACTTTAGCAATCGAGTTGTCGAAGTGTGGAACTCATTACCTGACTCAGTAGTGTCAACCCCTAACCCCCAACATTTCTCCCTTAGACTATCCACGATTGACCTCTCCGGGTTCCTAAGAGGTCAGTAAGGGGCATACATAAGTGCACCAGTGTGCCTTTCGTCCCCTGTCCAATTGTCTCCCCTTATCCCATATATCATATATCTTTTCTCCCTTTCATATATCTTCTCCTCTATTTTCATATCTTTTCTTTATATGTAATACAGTGTTCCCTCGATTTCCACGGGGGATGCGTTCCGAGACCGCCCGCGAAAGTCGAATTTCCGCTAAGTAGAGATGTGGAAGTAAATACACTAGTTTTGGCTATGAACAGTATCCCAAGCCTCCCCTTAACACTTTAAACCCCTAAATTACAATTTCCCATCCCCTTAGCAACCATTTAGATTATTACTCACCATGTTTATTTATTAAAGTTTATTTTTAAAAATGTTTTTTAAAAGCAGACAAAAGTTTGGCAATGACATATGACGTCATCGGGCAGGAAAAACCGTGGTATAGGGGAAAAAACCGCAAAGTATTTTTTAATTAATATTTTTGAAAAACCGTGGTATAGACGTTCCGCGAAGTTTGAACCCGCGAAAATCGAGGGAACACTGTACTTCATGTCTATTCTCCTCAATATGTATTGTGTATTGGACTAACTAGATAGATAGATAGATAGATAGATAGATAGATAGATAGATAGATAGATAGATAGATAGATAGATAGATAGATAGATAGATAGATAGATAAAGAAAGAAAGAAAGAAAGAAAGAAAGAAAGAAAGAAAGAAAGAAAGAAAGAAAGAAAGAAAGAAAGAAAGAAAGCTGACTATCATAAAGAAGCACTTCTCCTTTTTCATGGTAGAAAAAATGCTGGCTGGTTCTCAAACGAGTAAGATCCAGTGGACAAACTGGACGAGAACATTTGACCCTGCACAAACCATAATGCAGAACAGGAAATCATGAGTCATGGTCATATTTGCAATGGGTTGAAGGGGAGTAGAAGATTATATATTTTCATGCCTTCCAGAAATTTTTGGTGGCCTTTATTTATGATGGGTGAACCTGAAGCTGCCCTTATTTTCCTTTCCTTTTCTAGCATTTCCTATGCGTGTGTCCTAAAAGCAAAAGTGAACATTTTCTTTCTTTTGAGAAAATAATTATTTTGTCTTAATAAGACGTGTCATAGATTGCTAGTGTTTGACAAAGGAATCGGGAAGACAGCCGTATGAATGACACTGTTAGTCATTTATGATTGGCAGGCTGGTACAGTTTTGTCTGGCTGATTTTTATTTAATTTTGATGGTTCTCAAGTTTGCCGGAATCAGCCCTGGTCTCTCTAAGTGAAGATGCCACAGAAAGACATGATTAATTATTTGTTTTCCATTTCAGGATCGTTGCAGAAGGAAAGTTTGAACCTTGATGGCACATCAGAAAAGAACAAGCAAATTAATAATGACTTTCTATGATGTGGGTGGAGAAAATGAAATGATAACTCATAGCATCTCATCAAAATACATTTCTTTAGATAAAGAAATGCCGGCTTTATTTCCATTTCAAGTAGAAGTTTGGATAGCCAACAATGCAAATTGCTTCCTGAATTTTCTCAAGGTCAGCAAAAAAAAGAATCTGTCACATCATAAGGGCAGATTTCTTATCTGATATGGCTGCTGGCACTGGAGACTCTTTGAAGTACATAGTTGATACTATTTCCTGACTACATTTCACTCTAATACTTTTCACAGAAATGACAGTCTTAGTCTTCCAGGTACCTTTAGTGAGATGTGGATCATCTGATTCTTCACGTTTGTTATTTTTATCCTCCATGGTCTTTCTTTTCTATTTTTACGCTGCCTTCCTCTTAGGGGGAAATATTTTTTTAGAAGGTGTTCTGCCTGACTGGCTCAGGCAATGCGTAATAGTCCAAGGAAAAGAAATCAAACACACACGTGCTCTGCTAATCAGCAAACTTGTATTAAATAAACAAAAAAGGGTTACTCAAAACAGTTCTTAGTGTCCAAAAACAATGATAGGCTTACTTCAGCCACATACAAAAACACAGGAGAAAACAAACAAAGACAACCTGGAATGAGCAAAGACGTTTCAGGAGTCCTTTTGAATCTTTGAAGCAAAAAGCAAGTCCCAGAGTTTTCACCTCCCACTTGTCTGAAAAAGCTGGGTTGAAAACTCCAATGGCACGGAACAGAAACTTCAGAGCAGGAACCACAAAATAACACAGATAAACAGCCACAGTTTGCCTTGGGCCTCTGTTCCCTTTTATCCCTTTAGCCCTAATTAAGAAACCACACCCAGTCCTCAGTATAAGAACCACACCCAGCCCAGGTGCTACGATGATGACTTGTAATACTCCTTCAGTCGATCCCTTCTCTGCATAGCTCTATATTGATCTGCAGAAGAATCCAGAGACAAAAGACTGTCTGAGGGACTGTATGTCAAATGCCCTGGGCTGTCCGCTGAATCCTGTGTACCAGTGGCCTCGTCCTCCTGGCTGTCTGCCACATCTTCCTGGCTGTCTGCCACATCTTCCTGGCTGTCTGCCACATCTTCCTGGCTGTCTGCCACATCTTCCTGTGTGTGCCGCGTCTCTCCCATCTGTGGGAGCAACGGCTGGCCCAGGCCCAAACACAACAGAAGGTAGCTTCCCAAATTGTATATTTGTATATTGTAAATTGCAATGCACATATACTGAGTGGTGGGTTGCTACCAGTTCACACCAGTTTTGGCAAACCAGTAGTGGCAGCAGCTACCCATTTGGACATCATAAAAAATATTCTGTGCATGCACAGAAGTGATGTGTGCATACTCCTGTTCCCAAAGCAGGAGCAAAGTTATACCAAAGATATACTGGGCAATGGACAAAACAGCTGACCAGTATTTTAAAACTTGACTGCAGAAGAGAATAATACTATTTATTAGATTTGTTTAGTTCGTTTCAGGTTATGCACACATTAATTCAGACTCTAGCAAATCTTCCATAAAATAAGAGGATATAACTTAGATATAGATAGTCCTTGGCATGTAATCACAACTGGGAGTGCAAGCTTTGTCAATAAACTGGACATTAAATGAGTTGCATCAACTTCTTTTGCCAAAATTGTTAAGCGAATTATTGCAGTTGTTAAATGATTTAGTTATTAAGAAGATCCAACTTGCCCCATTTACTTCGATCAGCTGAGAACATTGCAAATGGTGATTATGTGAGTCCCTAGAACACTGCAACCATTATAAATGCATACTGTCACAATGGTCACAAGTGTGAGGACTGACTGTAAGTCCTTTTTCCCCCAGTACCATCATATCTTTGATTGGTTGCTCAATAAATTGAGAACTCTTTTAGATGATAGATGGATGGATGGATGGATGGATGGATGGATGGATGGATGGATGGATGGAAGGAAGCAAGAAAGCAAGCATGAAAGAAAGAAAGCACAAAAGCACAAAAGAAAGAAAGAAAGAAAGAAAGAAAGAAAGAAAGAAAGAAAGAAAGAAAGGTCATACAATTATTTCAGAGGTTTGACTGAAGGATCAAATTAACTTATCACTGATCTAAAGTTTATAATCAGGGAGGAGTTTATTTTGCTGCAAATACTGATTGCAATCTTAAGTTACAGTCATTCTTGGGGTGGAGTTGTAGAATTATTATCTGACTTCTACTTTCTCATAAGCCTCTACAAAATAACTTCTTCTTCTTCTTCTTCTTCTTCTTCTTCTTCTTCTTCTTCTTCTTCTTCTTCTTCTTCTTCTTCTTCTTCTTCTTCTTCTTCCCCTTCCCTTCTTCCTTCTTCCTTCTTCTTCCTCCTCCTCCTTCTTAACTCTCTCCCTCTCCCTACCCCACCGTCTCTGTCTTATGTAAGATTTCCAAACAATTCAGAATCCTGAAATAAGACATTTTTTAGCCTTCATGAATAGAAATGTTTTAGACCGAAGTCATTTGACTAGAAAGCATGAGTGGCTAGAACAACAACAGAGTCTAAGTATAATTACAGTGTGATATCTTTGTCTTCCAGTTGCATCAGATGTATTTTGGACTGGGATATAAAGAAGATCAAATATTGAACTACACTTCCATGTAGTTCTGAATGATGACGACCAAAGTGAAACAAAGTCTGAATTTTGAATCTAGGGAGACATGTAGTACCGTGCCCTTGTTCTGCTTATACTAACTTTCAATTGCAGTTGTGCAAATCTGTCTTATAGGAAACTTCATTCAGACCAGAGATGCCTGGAATCACCATGTAGAACGGCAATGCTTCTTTTACATGTTTTAAAAAATCCAGTCTTGACTACAGGTTTGACAGTCTTAACTGTTCTCTCCTTTATTAACAAGGGAGCGGGAAATATTCTCTGGTTAAAATCCCAGTCATTAATAAATTAAAGATAAAACACCCTGATAGTGTGATATCGCTATCTGATTCTGAAATGCCTCTTAACAATTCTGTGACAATTAGCACACCATTATGTGTTTAATGTGTCTCATTTGCATGGAGGAATGTATAATAATGATTAATGAAGCTTTAATTGAGCATAATTTGAGAATTGGGCAATGTGCAAATAGTTCAATTTCAGTGAATTGGCTACCGATTTAAGAGCGTAGCTATGTATTCTTGACTATGCTATTCTGGAAGTGGAGTAGCATAAAAATTTGTCTCCCAGGGCAACTTGTCCTCACTATATTCATGATACATACACTTATGCAATATTTGATCTGCATATCTGAAATATAAGTATAAACATATAGAGAGATATTGTCATTTTTCTTAATATGCATCCATATGGTTTTAGGGTCCATTGTTTATGTATTCTACTGGCTAGTTCTTACAGTGATCAATGCAATTGGGGTTTTTTGTTTGTTTGTTTGTTAGCTTATGAATAGAGATGATGTGGAATTTGTCTGAGAAAGAATATAGAACTAGAGTTGGAAGGAACCTTAGAGGTCTTCTAGTCCAATCTCCTACGCAAGCAGGAGACCTATATCAGTGGTGGCAAACCTATGGCATGCATGCCACAATTTAGCGTTCCAACTTGTAGCTCATCCATCAGTGCAACCAAAGCAGTTTCCATGCTGTAGCCAGGCCTGAATCCTGACTGTTGAGGGCCTAGATAATCATCTTCTTCCAAGGACTGTTGGAGCTGGAGCGACACCACCTTCTTGATAACCTTCCCCATAAAGGGAAGGTTGGAGATTGGACAGTAGTTATTAAGCACGGCAGGGTCCAGGGAAGGCTTCTTGAGGAGGGAGCGTACAAGTACCTCCTTGTAGGGAGCTGGGAAGGACCCGCTCCCCAAGGAAGCATTGACAACTTCCTGGACCCAGCTCCGTGTCACCTCTCAGCTGGCCGAAACCAACCAAGTGGGACACGGATCCAGTAAGCAGGTGGCCGAACTCACAGCTCCAATGGCCTTGTCCACTTCATCAGGTGTCACCAAGTCAAACTCCTCCCAGGCAGATGGACAAGGATGGGCCCCAGCCACCTCAACTGACTCATTGTCAGTCAACACTGCTACCCAATCGGAGTCAAGGTCCGTCTGGATCCGAGCAATTTTATCAGCAAAAAACTGGTCTGCAAGGGTTCCCCAACTTCCCCCAGGTTAAGAAGGGAGTGGGTCACCCTAACCAGAGTGGCCGGGATTCCACTGATGCAATCAAGGCGGTATGATATGCACATCTTGCCACCTTGAACGCCACTTTGTAAGTCTTAAAATGAGCTCTTACAAGTGTTTGGTCGGATTCAGATTTACTTTTCCTCTACCACTTCTCTAGACGTCTCTTCCAGTGTTTCAACTCCCGGAGTTCCTCGGTGAAGCAAGGGGCTCTCTGGGGTCTAATGCCACAACGGCGCAATCCGGTCAAGAGCCTCTGTTGCAGCCTTGTTCCAGGCCGCAACAAGAGACTCTGCTGAACTTCTTTGTGGCAGCCCCAAAGATTGACTCAGTATAATTTATAATAGTTGGTTTCTGTGCCTAAGGGAAAACAAGAGACTGGGTCTCCCTCTTTTCCTCAAACACCTTACCCAATATACTATTCTGGCTTCCAGATGTATTTGTATGTGTGCCAGCATGTATATCTGTGCCGTTCTTTTAACAATCCTGTTCCTTTGTTCCTTCTACTGATTATGCTGTAATGAGACTGAGGTCTGAAGAGAGTGTTTACTCATGTTCACTTGAATGGGGGGGGGGGAGATTCCATGAAATTAGGAACTTGATTGCTGTCTGAAGACTCTTAATTGTGCAGAAAGGTTTATTCGTTTTCCAGATAAAATGCATAGAAGGTCTCCCTTAGGATTCACTGCTCATTTCAGCAAAGTAAAGAACAGAGGGAATAAGTCAATCTTATATTGAGAGATTGAGCTGAGGCCTGAATGCACTCCCTCGTTCAACCTCAAGTTTGCAGGCTGAATGTCTGCATATGATTAACATTACACAGCGCTTTAATTTTAATGTGCTTCACTTATCTATGAGATTACATTGCCACAGAGAGCATTTTCCATACTATGCTTCAAGAAACAAGTCATTGTGGCATGGAAATGGCATAGCATCAAAGGCAAGCCTCATATAATGTCTAAAGGAAACTAAACGTTACCGAATGGAAATGATGTGTGTGCGTGTGTACGGGTGGGAAACCAACCTAGACACAAAAGCTATCAATATTTCTAAGATCCTGAAGGTTTCATGCATTGGGGGGAGGGGGAGAAAGTCTAATCTGAATTGCTTTAAAGGGTCAGACAAATTCATGGAAAATTAATACAATGTTCCCTCGATTTTCGCGGGTTTGAACTTCGCGAATAGCCTATACTAGTTTTTTAAAAAATATTAATTAAAAAATACTTTGCGGGTTTTTTTCTATACCATGGTTTTTCCCACCCGATGACATCATACGTCATCGCCAAACTAATAATTTTTGCAAATAAATAACATGCCTCGTCGTGAAAAATAAATTCCAATCACTTTTTGTATGTAAAGAAATGTAAACCGGAGCTAAGGAAGAAATTGAAATTTATTGTAAATAATATAACCCACCTTTGTCGTCAGGCATGGGGGAATTGAGATATCTCCCCCGGACCTATATAATTTATGTTTGTAGGTATGTCTGCTTAAAAATGTGGTTTTCTTAACTACTTTAAATTTTAAATTGTAAATTATTAGATTTGTTATGAATTGTTTTATTATGTTGTGAGCCTCCCCGAGTGTACGGAAAGGGGCGGCATGCAAATCAAATTAATAATAATAATAATAATAATAATAATAATAATAATAATAATAATAATAATAAAAAATGGTGGTGGGGGTTTTATTGGTGTTGGGCATGTTTTCTTTTATGTATTTTTTGTTTGTTGTTAATTTAGTAAATAAACCAATATTTTTTTTAAAAAAGCAAATAAATAAGAAAAAAAATAATTATTGTTAATAAATAATTATGTTTCTAAATATCAGGATCACTAAGTGTCTTATTCAATGGTGAGTACCAGTAATAACGATGAGTAAATGGTTGTTAAGGGAATGGGAAATGGTAATTTAGGGGTTTAAAGTGTTAAGGGAAGGCTTGTGATACTGTCCATAGCCAAAAATGGTGTATTTACTTCCGCATCTCTACTTCGCGGAAATTCGACTTTCGCAGGTGGTCTCGGAATGCATCCCCCACGAAAATCAAGGAAACACTGTATATCAAAGATGCCAGTCATACTTGCACTGGTGATAGTGTTAATTAATTAATCTCCCTGAAACACATTGAAAACATGAAGGCCCATTGGTGTCCTGCTTGCTGACCATCTTGATCCCTCACTTCACTAAATGAACATAATGTGACACCTTGCAATGTATCACAGCAAGGCAGAGCTTGCTGGATAGGCAGTCTTGCATCAAAGGAAGACCATCTGGGACATTCACATGGCAATAGCGATAGCACATAGACTTATATACCACTTCATAGTGTTTTTACAGCCCCCTATAATTGGTTTACAGAATCAGCATATTGTCCCCAACAATCTGGGTCTTCATTTTACCCACCTTGGAAGGATGGATGTCTGAGTCAACCTTGAGCCCAGTGACTTTCGCCAGACCCATCCTTGAATACAGCTCATCTGTTTGAAACCCATATCACATCTCATACATTAACACCCTTGAAAATGTCCAAAGATACTTCACCAGAAGAGCTCTTCACTCCTCCACTCGAAACAGAATACGCTACGAGACTAGACTTTCAATCCTGGGCCTAGAAATCTTAGAACTAAGAAGCCTCAAACATGATCTAAGTATTGCCCACAAGATCATATGCTGCAACTTCCTACCTTTCAGCAACTACTTCAGCTTCAACCACAACAACACAAGAGCACACAACAGATTTAAACTTAATATTAACTGTTCCAAACTTGACTGTAAAAAATACGACTTCAGTAACCGAGTTGTCGAAGCATGGAACTCATTACTGGACTCCATAGTGTCATCCCCAAACCCCCAACACTTTACCCTTAGATTATCCACGATTGACCTATCCAGATTCCTAAGAGGTCAGTAAGGGACGTGCATGTGCACTAAAGAATAGAAGAAGAAAGAATAGAAAAGAAGATATAGTAATAGAACATATCAATGAAAGAATAGAAGAACAGATATAGGAATAGAAGAAAGGTATAGGAGATATAGGAGAGCAATAGGACAGGGGACGGAAGGCACTCTAGTACACTTGTACTCGCCCCTTACTGACCTCTTAGTAATCTGGATAGGTCAACCATAGATAATCTAAGGGTAAATTGTTGGAGGTTTGGGGATGACACTAAGGAGTCTGGTAATTGTTATGAGGAAGATAGGAGAAAGAAGGAATATTATGTATTATTATTATGTATGTGTTAAGTATCAAAATAAACTGAAGGGTATACATAATGACATGCATTAACTAAAATTAACAATGGTTATGCAAACGTTTTTATGTTTAAGGAGCTGAAAAACTGGACTAGTTAAAGCTGAAGTCCCCCCACCCACTCCCAAATATCTTAGCCACATATATTGTCTATTTTTTTTAGATCTTTCTGAGATGCAATTCATGAAAATTTAAATTGCTATATGGGAAGATAAGATAATGTTTTGCTAATTTGTGGTATAAATGTATGAAATGAGTGTTCCTTTTGTGAATAGATTTAGATCTAGATGGTATATTAACTGAGGAAGTTAACATATAATTTCTGGTTATATTGCAGCTCTTCAAACAATATAATTGTGCCTTGCATAATGCAATTTCTCTCTCTCTCTCTCTCTCTCTCTCTCTCTCTCTCTCTCTCTCTCTCTCTCTCACACACACACACACACACACAATCTCTCCTTGTATTCTTCACCAGAAAAATGTAGCATGTTTCACAGTTAGTCACCAATTTTGCACAGGCATTTCAAGCAGCTTCCTTCCACTATGACCTTGTTCATCCTAATAAAGAAAAAACCTCCATATAAAGCGCATGTGGCTTAATGCACCAAGGATCCTTTCACACAAAATTGATTTTTGATCTTGTTTGTTTTGGATCAATTTTCCTAAGTTGCCGAAGAGCAGGCATTTCATGAAACCATCCTATCATTAGGTTTATCTAGCAATACTGGATGTAAACCTTATAAAGCTAAATACCAATAAAGTTAAGCAAGAATGGGGAATCAGAGTTTGACTATTACATTAAGATAAACTCATTTTACCTTTGGTTGATAAAAAGTATTTCAGAGTTAGCTGCTGCAGGCTACAAATTACTTAGACTGTGCTTTTAGGGGCCTGAAACAGCTATTTCATTTCTTTGCTTTCTTTCCTGAAAATACAAACCTCAGTAAATTCTCACTGATCTAATTTTTTCTTTTGCCCAAAATATATAGAGAGAACCAGGTTGGTGATTACTGCCATGATTCTTTATAAATGCCTGGCTTTCAACTTCAGATATTTAGTCAAAAATGTACCCCACTCCACTCCCCAAAAATAATTTCCAAAATCAAAGTTTTGTTTGTTCCTAAAGGGGGGGGGGGGAAACCAAAAGAAAAAAATCTTGGCATTTATCTCATATAAAGAAAACCTTTTTTTATTCATCGCAGAGGCAAAAATATCATTGTCAGGTCAATCAGTGGTTCATGTGCCATATTTTATTGTCCTGGAAATTCTTTTGGAGTGGCCATTTATTTTTAATGTAGCGTGATTCTCTTTCAGGGTTGCATATAACAATAGTATTTGATATATCCAAGAAGCATTCCAAGCAGCAGAGTCACTACTTTTATTTTATTTATTTTATTTATTTTATTCATTTTGTCCAATACACAAATACATAGGAAGAAAAAAAGACATGTGGTAATATATATAAGAGTAAAAGTGAACTTAGAGGAGAGGATATATGAAAGGAAGAGAATATATATGATAGATGAAAGAAAGGAAAGACAATTGGACAGGGGACGAAAGGCACACCAGTGCACTTATGTATGCCCCTTACTGGCCTCTTAGGAACCTGGAGAGGTCAATCGTGGAGAGTCTAAGGGAGAAATGTTGGGGGTTAGGGGTTGAAACAATTGAGTCTGGTAATGAGTTCCACGCTTCGATAATTCGATTGTTGAAATCATATTTTTTACAGTCAAGTTTGGAGCGGTTTGTATTAAGTTTGAATCTGTTGCGTGCTCTTGTGTTATTGCAGTTGAAGCTGAAGTAGTCATTGACCGGTAGGACATTGCAGCATATGATCTTGTGGGCAATACTCAAATCGTGTTTTAGGCGCCGTAGTTCTAGGCTTTCTAGGCCCAGGATTGTTAGTCTATTTTCGTAGGGTATTCTGTTTCGAGTGGAGGAATGAAGGGCTCTTCTGGTGAAATATCTTTGGACATTTTCAAGGGTGTTAATGTCTTAGATCTCTATTTGGTTGTACTTGGTGTGCCGGATGTGCTTCAACAATAGTTTCATGGTTTTGTATGTTTCCCTCATGTGTGCAGACTAGCTACGTGGGTACTGAAGTGTGTACAATGTCATTGTGTCAAAAAGAGAATGGTACTTGATAGATTAATTTACTGGTTGTTTTTGTGATTAGAAGCCAACAATATGTAAGATAAACCCAAATGTAAGAAAGACCTTTTGGGTATATCTTACAAATTCAGGAAGCAAACCTTTGTTCTTGTGTAAAATCTACAGATGTTAATTATTTTTTTGGCTTCAAGGACATATCACTAAATTGCAAGAAACAAATAAAAGAAATGACAGGCTCTATTGTCAGTCTTAGATGTAGATGCTTCTGGGATATATATACTGTGGGTTCTTGTTTATATTTCCTATAAGGACTTATAGGAGATGCAAACAATTTTGTAGTTACTTCATCTAGTAAATTTAAATCATATATAGCACTTAGCACTTAGACTTATATATCACTTCAAGGTGCTTTACAGCCATTCCTAAACCTTTTACAGCATATTGCTACCAACAATCTGATTCTCATTTTATTGACCGCAGAAAGATGGAAGGCTCAGAAAGATGGAAGGACCAGACTTGAGCCAGTTGGCAATTGGAAGAGTTAGCCTCAATACTGCATTCTCACTACTGTGCCATCATGGCTGCTTCAATATATACATATCTATACATATATCTGTATTTCTATCTATCTATCTATCTATCTATCTATCTATCTATCTATCTATCTATCTATCTATCTATCTATCTATCTATCTATCTATCTACTTATCTATCTATCTATCTATCTATCTATCTATCTATCTAGCTATCTATCTAGCTATCTATCTAGCTATCTATCTAGCTATCTATCTAGCTATCTATCTAGCTATCTATCTACTGTATCTATTTATCTATTTATCTATCTATCTATCTATCTATCTATCTATCTATCTATCTATCTAGCTATCTAGCTATCTAGCTATCTAGCTATCTAGCTATCTAGCTATCCATCCATCCCTATCTATCTATCTATCTATCTATCTATCTATCTATCTATCTATCTATCTATCTATCTATCTATCTACCCACCTACCTACCTATCTATCTATCTACCTACCTACCTACCTACCTACCTACCTACCTATATATCTATCTATCAACACACAAACATTACACGCATGTGTGCACACGTGCACACACAAAAATACCATATTTTGCCCCCTAAAAGACTGAAAATTTGGGTGTGTCTTATACTCAAAATGTAGCTTTTCCTAAGATTTTTTCCACAGCTCTAATGAGGTGCTAATGATCTGACCTATTTGCAGGCTTGTTTTCATTGCTATTCCCTGCCAAAAAGGTGTTTTTCCCCCCAGCTCTAACCAGGGGATAAAATGATGTGATGAAGCTGACCAGACTAGGGATGCTAGCCAGATGACTAACCTGGTAAGTAGACTTTGTTCCCTTATTTTCCTCCCCCCCAAAAAAACTAAGGCACTTTATACTCCACAAAATATGATATATACATGCATCTACGTATATACACACTATATATAAAATATTTTAATAAAATTTATATTTATAATATGGTATATGTTTGGATTTTCAGACAATTTTATAATTCACTTAATGGCTGAAGTGCTGAGTATGAAATGAAGAAGTAGTGACATTGTTATATATTAGTAATAAAGACTTCATGAAGACAAACTGAAATTCAGATTATCAAATGGATATACCAATGCAGTTCATTTGGCAGCAGAAATTAGTTTGTCACTGCATTCTTTTAGGATGTTTGAAAACTTTATTTTCTAACCCATCATCTTGGGATATTTTTGATGTCACCCATTCAAGTATTAACTACTTCTACTCAGGTTTTTCATTTCATTTCAGTCATTTTTCATTTATTGGATTTGTATGCCGCCCCTCTCCGAAGACTTGGGGCAACTCACAACAATAATAAAAACAATATTCTAATGAAAACAAATCTAATATTAAAAAGCACATAAAACCCTATCATGTTTTAAAAAGCAAACAACATATACATACCCAAACATAAATACAGTGTTCCCTCGCTTTTCGCAGGGGATGCGTTCCAAGACCGCCCGCAAAAGTCGAATTTCCGCGAAGTAGAGATGCGGAAGTAAATACACTATTTTTGGCTATGAACAGTATCCCAAGCCTTCCCTTAACCCTTTAAACCCCTAATTTGCAATTTTCCATTCCCTTAGCAACCATTCAGATTATTAATCACCATGTTTATTTATTAAAGTTTATTAAAAAAAATATTTATTAAAGGCAGACAAAAGTTTGACGATGACATATGACATCATCGGGTGGGAAAAACCGTGGTATAGGGAAAAAACCCGCGAAGTATTTTTTAATTAATATTTTTGAAAAACCGTGGTATAGACTTTTCACGAAGTTCGAACCCGCGAAAATCGAGGGAACACTGTATATATATAAAAAGATCAGTCAACATTAATTATAGCTTTCTTGCTTATTTATTTATTTATTTGTTGTTTATTTGTTTGATTTATATGTCTGCCCACTCTCACTCAACGATTCTGGATGGTTTTCAACCAATTTAAAACCCATTATAAAAAGTATTTTAAAAAATCACCCACCCACTTTTTAGCGTAAAAACCAAGCACACTGTGGAGAATATTAGATCCCACAAATTGACATGCTATGCTGTTTGGGGGTAAACTAATCTATTTTTCTTGTTTACATTGCTCTGCAACAAATACTCAATGCTTGCAAATTAGCTTTACTTAATTCTTCAAGGCTTCCGTCTTAGTTGATATGTATAAGGTTAAACTCTTGGTAATTGGAAAGGGATTATTGTCACGAAACAATCAAATCCAACCATTTATGATATGCCATCTAAAAATATTCTGTAAAAAAAAATCCAGCTCTTCCACCTTTTTCAGAAAGAAAGATTTCAAATAACATATCTTGCCTATTGTATAGATGAATAGCTTTGTACATGTCAGGATGAAGCATTAGAACTAAAGATAGTTGTTTCCAATACATTTTAAAGATATGGATAGATAATAACCATAATGCTGAAAGTTTCAACCTTCTATCTGGGAGGATGATTGTTTCATATTTCTCTGTGAATATGACACATTAAACAAGAGTACCAGCTACCCATTTTAACTGTGTCTGCAATTGAAATGTCCTAGAGATGACAAAAAGGATGTTTTTTAAAAAAATACTATAAGAGCTTTACAATCAGAGAAAGCAATATTTCTGTCTTTCATGTGAAGAAAGATATACTATTTATCCAATAGTTTATTGGAAAATTTAGACCGTTTCTGTTAAGCAAGCGGAATAATGAAAGCAGAATATATCTTGCTAATTCAGAAGGATGAATAGAGATACCAGCAATAATAATCAATTGTAATAAAAATATCAGTCTGCTCTGAGGATTGGACAATGATGCATAGATTGAGAAGGCTCAGAACTCTGTTGCTGGATCCAGAGATATTTCACGAGAAGAGTACTGCATTCCTCTACTCACAATAGAATCCCTTATGCCACCAGCCTTGAAATTTTGGCCTTGGACAATCTAGAATTGACTACTGTCTACGGTCTGATCTAAGCATAGAATACAAAATTGCCTGTTACAATGTTTTACCTGTCAACAACTTCTTCAGCTTCAAACTCAATAATGCACAAGCAAACAATTGGGGATAGATCATCTTCTAAGATTCCATATTGCATCTCAGACATTAACACCCTTGAAAATGTCCAAAGATACTTCACCAGAAGAGCCCTTCACTCCTCCACTTGAAATAGAATACCCTACGAGACTAGACTTTCAATCCCGGGCCTAGAAAGCTTAGAACTAAGATGCCTTAAACAAGATCTAAGCATTGCCCACAAGATCATATGCTGCAATGTCCTGCCTGTCGGTGACTACTTCAGCTTCAACCACAACAACACAAGAGCACACAACTTAATATTAAGTGCTCCAAACTTGACTGTAAAAAATACGACTTCAGTAACCGAGTTGTCGAAGCGTGGAACTCATTACCGGACTCCATAGTGTCATCCCCAAACCCCCAACACTTTACCCTTAGATTATCTACGGTTGACCTATCCAGATTCCTAAGAGGTCAGTAAGGGGCGAGTACAAGTGCACTAGAGTGCCTTCCGTCCCCTGTCTATTGCTCTCCTATATCTCCTATGCCTTTCTTCTATTCCTAAATCTCTTCTTCTATTCTTTCATTGATATGTTCTATTCCTATATCTTCTCTTCTATTTGATACAAACTCAAGGTAAACCATTCCAAACTCAATTGCAGAAAATACAACATCAGCAACAGATTAGTCAACACCTGGAATGCTCTACCCGACTCCATTGTTACATCCTCAAATCCTCACAGCTCCAACCTTAAAGTGTCTACCGTAGACCTCACCCCATTCCTAAGAGGTCCGTAAAGGGGGTGTAAGCACACCGGTGTGCCTACCATCCCTGTCCTTCTGTCCCCATTTATTTGTACTCATTTCCTTCATTTATGCCAATGTTTGTATTTATACCTGCTATCTTGTACATGCATGTATGTATGTATGTATGTATGTATGTACGTATGTATGTATGAATGAATGAATGAATGAGCCTGGACTCTCCTCCCCAAACAATACAGCATTGTGTAATTTGAATAGCTGGAAGAGAAGGGCCACTGTGTAAAATTTGTGTTGAAATGTAGCAGGGAGGGCCTCTCAGAGAAATTAGCAGTGCTGTTTGGCTCCTTACAATACCATTTAAAGTAATAAGATAGACCCTGGATTGGAATGCTTACCAAACCCACATAATATTAATCTGATTCGATTTCCTCATTTTCCTGGATGTCCAAGTCTAATTTTTGCAGATAAATGCCAAGCTTTTTCCTGTCCTCCCTCTCCAGAAAATCTTGGGCTGTCACACAATGTTCTGGCCTAAATTAGTAGCATAAAAATAATGATGCAGAATCAATCAATATAATGAAAACAAAAGGGCATCTGAAAGGCTGCCTTTAAGCAGCTGAAATCAGCCCTTAAACAGCATATTTTTTTTATTCAAATGTATTTATCTATGAATGTATTTATGAAATGATCTAAACATCATCCTCTCCGTAAAAACCTTGAAACACAGTTCCTTTGCTTGGTTATCTTGCTTGATTGGTATATATTTCTTGGATCCATTTCTTTTTCTTTTCTTTTCCTTTTTAAAACAAATATGGGAACCACATCAGCTCTTTGCCAGTTCTCTGTTTCATCCTTAGTACTCCAAGATCTTTGAAAGATATGGTTCAAAGGTTCCAAGATTACATCTGCCCGAATTCTGGGATATAATCCATCTAGTCCTGGTGATTTGAACTTGTCTGGAGTAAATTTCCTTGCTTATTTTGATTTATATTCATATTCTTCCACTGTGTTGCTTTTGATAGGTTAGACCAGTAGTGGGTTCTAAAATAAAGTGACCAGATTTTAAGATTGGGAAAGAGGGACACCACTGAGCACGGTGAGAGTGTGTGTGTGTGTGTGTGTGTGTGTAAAAAGTTTAGCGAAAAAAGTTAGCAAAATTTCTCTCTCTCTCTCTTCTCTTCCTTCCTCTTTCTTTATCTCTCTCTTCGTCCTTCTTCCTTTCTATCTTCCTTCCTTCCTCTCTTTTTGCTCTCTCTTTCTCTCTCTCTTCCTTCCTCCCTATGTCTTTCTCTCTCCCTCCTTCCTTTCCCCTTCTCTATTTCTCTCTCTCTCCCTTTCTTTCTTTCTCTCTATCTCTCTCTCTTTCTTTCTTTCTCTTCCTCTTTCTTTTTTTCTCTGTCTCTCCCTCCTTCCCTCCCTCTCTTTCTTTCTTTCCTTTCCTTCCTCTTCTCCCCTCCCTCCTCCCCCACATGAACCCAGTCCCTTCCCCGGGGCTCAGTAGGCACTCCAGCCCAGGAGCAGCTTCACCTGAAGAGAGTGGGTGGGGCTTCCACTCCTCCTTCGAGCTCAGAGGCCAATGGGTGGGACGTCTGCAGCACAGGAACTGCCCGACTTCCCTGCCGCAATGGTGCCTGGGTGGAGGCAAAGGCGGGATAGGAAGCAGGGTGTGGGAAAAGGGCAATTAAAGACCCTGCACAGCCGGCCAGAACTAAGCTTAGAGACCTCAGGACAAGCTGGATTGGGGCAGGGAGGGCAAGGCAGCAGCGGAGAGCTCAGAATACCCTCCCTCCAGCCTCTTCCCAAGGGGGCTGGTTGGGAGAAAAAAAAGCGGGGCATTTTTCAAAGGGCACGGGATGCAGGACAAATGATGAAAAGGCGTGACTGTCCCACTGAAAGTGGAACGTCTGGTCAGACTATTCTAAAACCCATTACTACCAGTTCATGTGTGCCCTCATGCAAGATATTTAGGTGGGCAAAGCATCCCACCCCCACTGCTATTAGTTTGCAGAACTGGACCGAACTGGGAACAACCCACCGCTGTGTTGGATTACTATTTTTTTCTTTTGTGTAAAGACAGATGCAAAGAATGAATTAAGCAGTTCTGCTTTCTCCCTGCAACCTGTCATATCTTTGCCTCCTTGCTATCTTGCCCTATTAATAGACCTATTGCTCCTTTTTCTTGTTTTTTACATGTTGAAAGAAACATTATTATTAATGTCAAAGCCAGAATTGAAAAATCAACAGATGATCCGAAGCACAGACTCTGTAAAGAAACCGATTAAACAGTCGATCACATACTCAGCTGCTGCAAAAAGATCGCAAAGACTGACTACAAGCATAGATGTGATGCTGTGGCACAGATGATCCACTGGAACTTGTGCCAGAACTACCATTTACCAGTGGCAAAGAACTGGTGGGATCATAAGCCCGAAAAAATGGTTGAAAATGAGCAAGCAAAACTACTGTGGGACTTCCGACTTCAGACTGACAGAATTCTGAAGCATAACATACCAGACATCCTGATTGTGGAGAAAAAGAAAGCATGGATCATCGACATCACAATCCCAGGGGACAGCAAAATTGAGGAGAAGCAGCTAGAGAAATTAGTGAAATACGAAGATCTAAAAATCGAGCTGCAACGACTCTGGCATAAGCCAGTGAAAGTGGTCCCAGTGGTACTTGGCACGCTGGGCGCAGGGCCAAAGGATCTCAGCGGACATTTGAAAACCATCGGAATTGACAAAATCTCCATCTGTCAATTGCAAAAGGCCGCTTTACTGGGATTGGCAAACATAATTCGCCGCTACATCATGCAGTGCTAGGTGCTTGGGAAGCGTCCGACTGGTGATGAAATATGAAATCCAGCATAGTGATCTCGTTTGCTGTGTTGTATTGACATAATAATAATAATAATAATAATAATAATAATAATAATAATAATAATAATAATAATAATAATAATAATAATTCTTAGTTCATTCTGGGCTTTTTTTAGCTTTTCTGACTTCATCTCTGGAGATTGAAGCTATATTCTGGTATTCAGTTTTTGTTATGTCACCCTCTTTTGACTTTAAAAAAAATCTAAGTAAAAGTAAGGGCTTTTTTAATATGCTGCAGGGGAATTTAGCAAGTTTACAGAAACTCCATTAAATGCAAAATTCATTGCAAAATTTGTAGAAAAGGAAAGCCTACTCAAATTTCATTGTAATTCCTGCTTTTGAATGCCCAGGTACACCTGAAAAAAAACATCCAATATATATATATATTTTAGATGAAGCACTTATTCATTATTAAACATGAAAAGGGAGAACTGGAATCAATCAAACAGATGCCTTCTTTTCTCTAGACTGACTTCACAGGCCCTTTGTTGATTTTCTCTAGCTCACCGAATCTGCTGTGTATAGTTCATAACTCAGCACAAATGTTGTAACTGTAACTTTCCACTTTTGTGGAATACATTTAAGCAATGTCTCTGCCTGTGCATGGTTCCAAATTCTAGGGATGCCAAAGATCACAAATCAGAATTCTCTCTGATTTCTTGTCATTAAGAGATCGATGATCAGAAATTTATTTGTCCATACACAATGTATAAATCAGAGGCATACAATCTTAGCAAGTAAGACTTTTTAGAAAATAGAATACAATAGAATAGAATGGAATGGAATGGAATAGAAATCTATTGGCCAAGTATGATTGGACACACAAGGAATTTGTCATTATTATTATTATTATTATTATTATTATTATTATTATTATTATTTATTGGATTTGTATGCCGCCCCTCTCCGCAGACTCGGGGCGGCATACAAATCTTTCATACATATGCTCTCAATGTACATTAAAAAAGATACATTTGTCAAGAATCATGAGGTATAACAATGATTGTCATAAGGCACAAATAATCAATCAGGAAACAATCAATATTAACATAAATCATAAGGATACAAGTTACAGTCTTAAAGTCATCAGTGGTCATAAATCCACATAAACCATAAGTCCTAAGTGCTCATAAGTCCACATAAGATTTATGGACTTTCCCAGTCAGCATTGGGAATTCTGAAAGTTGAAGTCCACAAGTTTTAAACTTGCCAAGGTTGGACATCTCTGGTTTAAATAAAGTCTTTACTGCAGGGTGTAATCTGAGTCAGTCACTGGTGCCAAGGTTTGTGGACTCATGCTGAAACCCATCACCAGGGAACTTCTGTCTCTCCAGCATGAGTCAAAAAGCTTGGAAGAGTAAACTTCTGATCCAAATAATTGACTAATATTGGACCTTGCAACATTATCCTAGGACACATATATTAACCTTAATTCACAAAGCTAAACAAATGGCAAAAATGACTGTGTTAACATTCACAGTTGCTTGACATTCCTCAATTGACATGAAATGTACTTGAAAGATACATTTGAAGATCCTTATATTACTTGATATATATTACTTGTACTTGAATTACTTGTACCTTATATTACATTTATTACATTTTAACAGATTAACAGACATGCCGACGATGTAAAACTTTTCAACACCACAGACAACACATTTACTCTCCAAAAAGACCTCGACTTAGTCTCAGATTGGTCTAACACCTGACAACTTCAAATATCAACCAACAAATGCTCTACCACATCGGCAAACAGAATCCTAACCTCATATATAAACTGAATGAACAAATTCTCACAGGCAACCCACACTCAGTAAAAGACCTTGGAATACTAATATCAAATGACCTAAGTGCTAAAGCCCACTGCAACAATATCGCCAAAAAGGCTTCTAGAGTTGTTAACGTGATCCTACGTAGCTTCTGCTCCGGCAATCTCACACTACTCACAAGAGCCTACAAAACTTTTGCCAGACCCATCCTAGAATACAGCTCATCTGTCTGGAACCCATACCACATCTCGGGCATCAACACACTTGAAAACGTCCAAAAATATTTCACCAGAACAGCTCCTCACTCCTCCACTAGAAACAGAATACCCTACGAAAATAGACTAACAATCCTGGGTCTAGAAAGCTTAGAACTACGACGCCTAGAACATGATTGCCCACAAGATCATATGCTGCAATGTCCTACCTGTCAATGACTACTTCAGCTTCAACCGCAACAACACAAAAGCATGCAACAGATTCAAACTTAATATTAACTGCTACAAACTTGACTGTAAAAAATATGACTTTAACAATTGAGTTGTCGAAGCGTGGAACTCATTACCAGACTCAATAGTGTCAAACCCTAATCCCCAAAATTTCTCCCTTGGACTATCCACAATTGACCTCTCCAGGTTCCTAAGAGGTCAGTAAGGGGCGTACATAAGTGCACCAGTGTGCCTTTCGTCCCTTGTCCAATTTTCTTTCCTTTATCTCATATATCATATATATTTTCTTCCTTTCATATATCTTCTCCTCTATTTTATATTTTTCTTTATATATATTACCTCATGTCTATTCTCTTCTATGTATTGTGTATTGGACAAAATAGATAGATAGATAGATAGATAGATAGATAGATAGATAGATAGATAGATAGATAGATAGATAGATAGATAGATAGATAAATAAATAAATAAAACATAGAAGGGATGTTGGAGGTTTTATTCCAAACCCTATTCCAACTCTCTGCTCAAGCAGAAGACCCAAATATCAATTTTTTAAGTGTTCCTCAACAATACTCAGTGTTTTCTTTACAGTATGATATTTGTGTCTGATACTCAAATTGATATCTACCACTGAATTTGTCTTCAATTGATGTCAATTATGCCCTCCCAGTTTAGATTAGTGGTTAAGACAACAGGCAAGAAACCGGAGACCGTTAATTCTGTGAATCACCAGGAGTTAAATGTGACTTGGAGGCACAAATTAAACAAAACAAAAAAGTTCTCATGAAGATTAAAGTTTGCAGAAGCTTAGCAAGTGCCCGTGTAAATATTATCCCGAATGAGTTTCATGTCATGGGCATAATGATGCTTTTTCCAAATGAACCCACACTCTTTTAAATGATAATTGAAACACACACTAATTTGATGCTAATAAAATTAAGAAATAGGATTCCATCCAGTTGTTTATCCCACGTAGATCAAATTTTCTTTCCTTTTTCTGTGCCCTGGCATCTTCTTAAAAGAAGCAGGCTGTAACAAATAAAGGGAAAGGGAGCTTCCATTGCCCAAATGAATTTCTGCTTAATTTCACATTGGACTTATGCCATAAAGTGCTGTATTTTTTCTGGGAAACAGGGAATAATTTTTTTTTCACAATTTTTGTTTGTTTGTCAGTCCTGATTTGGGCAGTCCCTGCAATTCTCTTAGTAAGATTTTTTTTTTTTGCCTAAATGGCAAATGTAAATCCTTTTCCTAGGGCTGAGAGCAATAATGGGCCGCAGCTGGTATAACTAGAATCACCACTTAGTTAGTAAATACGGTGATGCGTTTGCAAGTGTGCCCCTGCACAAGATTTGGCTGCTGCACAGGCACAGCAAAGTCACAACAAAGTCACACTTGCATGTGTGAGATTTCAGCAATTTTTGGGCTTTTTTCATGCAAGCGCGGGAGCAAAGAAATCAGTGGAAATTGTCGAAATCTCGCCTGTGCGAGAGTCCTCACATTAGATTTCATTTCTGCACGCATGCACTTATTCTAGACCCATTCTCGAATACAGCTCATCTGTCTGGAACCCACACCACATCTCAGACATCAACACTCTCGAAAACGTCCAAAGATATTTCACCAGAAGAGCCCTTCACTCCTCCACTCGAAACAGAATACCCTACAAAAATAGACTAACTATCCTGGGTCTTGAAAGCTTAGAACTACGCCTAAAACACGATTTAAGTATTGCCCACAAAATCATATGCTGCAACATCCTTCCGGTCAACAACTAATTCAGCTTCAACCGCAACAAAACAAGAGCACGCAACAGATTCAAACTTAATATTAACCGCTCTAAACTTGACTGTAAAAAACATGACTTTAACAATCGAGTTGTCGAAGCGTGGAACTCATTACCGGACTCAATAGTGTCAACTCCCAACCCTCAACGTTTCTCCCTTAGACTATCCACGATTGACCTCTCCAGGTTGCTAAGAGGCCAGTAAGGGGTGTACATAAGTGCACTGGTGTGCCTAACGTCCCCTGTCCAATTGTCTTTCCTTATCTCATATATCATATACTTCTTTTTTTTAAATTACTATCTTTATATATATTACTTAATGTCTATTCTCTTCCATATGTATTGTATATTGGACAAAGAATAAATAAATAAATAAGCTGAATCTTGTGCCAGGGACACATGCCCATGCCAGAAACCCATGTGCGCCAGTGGTAGGCTGCCCCTCAGTGGCTGAGAAAGACTATTTTTCCTAGACCCAATGTTCTATCCCATCAAGAATACTTTCCCCATTGTAATCCAAAAACTAAAAAACTGTACAGAAAGGGGCTATACGTGAAAGAATGATATGCATGTTTTCTGAAAGCACTACATAAAGTTACATTGCAAATTTGTTTATACAGTAATCCCTCACTGCTTGGCGGTTCATCTTTTGCATATTCGCTACTTCACGGGTTTTCAAA
Source organism: Erythrolamprus reginae (assembly GCF_031021105.1). NCBI lineage: Eukaryota > Metazoa > Chordata > Lepidosauria > Squamata > Dipsadidae > Erythrolamprus > Erythrolamprus reginae. The sequence continues at coordinate 118,644,413 of NC_091953.1, forward strand.
GGGGGCTTAAATCCATTGAAAATTTTAAATCCATTAAAAATTCAGTACTACTATACTTTATTAAAGAAACTGGTAGGATATTGCATATAGTTTCAGCTGAGAAACATTATAGAATGGCTGTTTAATGGAAATGGTGGGTTTAAAAAGTCCAAATACTCGTTAAATACATAAAAAACTATATTTCTTCTACTTCACAGAAATTCGTTTTTCACGGGTGGTCTTGGAATACATCCACTGCGAAAAATGAGGGATTACTGTAATTAGGAATTATAAAAGTTGCCAGCTTTGCAAAGGTTTCAGTGACTGTGAATAAACACCAGTATTGTTAAATACTGTTTAAAATATCCCGGTTATACAATGATATATTATTTGAATATATTCTTATACTGTATATACTCTTATAGATTTTCTCTATTCTGCTTTTTCATCTCTGCTTCTGATAATGTCTTAGCAATCATTTCAATATTATACTCATTGATTTTTGGATCTGATATATTTATTGGTTATATTTATTATATTTTATATTTTATAAACTATACAGTAAATGTTGGTTATATTTATGGTAATAATTGCTTTTTTAGTATTATGGATTGTTACTAGTGATGAACAACCATTTTTATATGGAAGGAGAGTATACAAAAGTCTTCATATCCACATGATTACTTGAAGAGATGAATTTATTTCTCAATCAGGAATCCAAAATTTAAGGACCAGAAGCTGGAATGAGCTAAGAAGCACCTTGATAAAACTGTATCTCAGCTATACCAAGGACGTTATGGTCTCCAAAATATCTCTTGACTTACTAATATGACAAGAAAAAAGCCAAAAGTTTAAATAATATAGTCCAGAAATGCAATGCATTTAATTCTTTGCTTTGATATGAATAACCAAACTTCATTGTTCTCTGCAATAAAGTTTCTAATCTAGGTGAAAGCTCTAAGAGTCTTCTGCCAAAACAATTCAAGTAAGGGGCAAAGGATATGGAGACCTTTGAATTTACGACTGAGCCCTGGAGTGAAGCCTGACACAAGGAACAGTTAATTCTACTGTAATTAAGTACACTCTACTTAGTTTAATCAACACTGGAAAAAAATCTGTGTCGATTGTTCTAAATAGATTACTTTCAATGTGTGATGGTAGTCAAAAATAACCACAGAAAAGTTGTGATTTCTTTTCACAGAAAAGTTGTGATTTCTGTATGCAGAGATACCCCGAAGCAGAATAAATAAAATGCAATGTTAATTGCAATATGTAATCTGCTACTAATATCTTTAAGATTTGTGTGTGTATGTGTTTATGTGTACAGATGCATATATACCTCTGAGATTATAAATATATATGCTACATTATAAATATTACATACTATATAATACATATAGTGTGTGTGTGTATTCATCAAAAAATAATTGATACACACACACACGGATAGATAGATAGATAGATAGATAGATAGATAGATAGATAGATAGATAGATAGATAGATTGTTTTCACATTTCTTCCTGTGTAGGATTGCTGAGCCATCAAACCACACCCAGCCACCAGTATTTATAGAAGGAAGGCAGCTAAGGTCTCGCTGTGTTCGCCTTAGAACAAGGACAGAAGCACCAGTCTGAAGATGATGAGTGAGACCTCGTCGAAACTTCCCCAGAAATTTCCAAATCCTACACGGGAAGAAACATGAAAACTCTGTGTGTGTGTGTGTGTGTGTGTGTGTGTGTGTGTGTGTGTGTGTGGCTACTGTTCTTAGTTTGGTGAGCTTCAGCACATTAGTTTATCTCCTGGTTAGGGCTTCAAAAAAACCTTTATTCGGAGAGAGTAACAATGAAAGAACTTGCAAGCCAGTAAGATCTGGGAACATCAATAGCACCTAGTTAGGGCCGTAAAGAAACATTTGGAGCAAGTTAGAGCAATGAAAAAAGCCCTGCAAAGACTTAGGGCTTGGAAAACATTCTTTGTAGAGAGAAACAATGAACGAGTCTGCAAGGTAAAAGCTGGGAAGATCCTTAACAGCTAGTTAGAACTGGTTGGGGGAGGTACATTCAGAGTATAAGACGCACCCAGATTATCAGCCTGTTTCAGGGAGGAAAAGGGTGAGTCTAATACTCCAAAAAATATATATGCACACACACACACACTCACATACAGAGAGAGAGAGAGAGAGAGAGAGAGAGAGCAATCTCATATATGTACATGTGTATTCTTACATACACACATACATTATACATATACCACCTATACATTTTATTTATTTATTTATTTATTCATTCATTCATTCATTCATTCATTCATTCATTCATTCATTCATTCATTTATTGGATTTGTATGCTGCCCCTCTCCGCAGACTCGGGGCGGCTAACAACAATGATAAAAACAGCATGTAACAATCCAATTAATAAAACAACTAAAAACCCTTATTATAAAACCAAACATACACACGAACATACCATGCATAACTTGTAATGGCCTAGGGGGAAGGAATATCTTAACTCCCCCATGCCTGGCAGCATAAGTGAGTCTTGAGTAGTTTACAAAAGACAGGGAGGGTGGGGGCAGTTCTAATCTCCGGGGGGAGTTGGTTCCAGAGGGCCGGGGTCGCCACAGAGAAGGCTCTTCCCCCTGGGCCCGCCAAACGACATTGTTTGGTCGACGGGACCCGGAGAAGGCCAACTCTGTGGGACCTTATCGGTCGCTGGGATTTGTGCGGTAGCAGGCGGTTCTGGAGGTAATCTGGTCCTATGCCATGTAGGGCTTTAAAGGTCATGACCAACACTTTGAATTGTGACCGGAAACTGATCGGCAGCCAATGCAACCCACGGAGTGTTGAAGAAACGTGGGTGAATCTTGGAAGCCCCACGACGGCTCTCGCGGCTGCGTTCTGCACGATCTGAAGTTTCCTTACATTTTTCAAAGGTAGCCCCATTGTGAATGTAACTGTAGATTACCTACATAATTTATACAATTTAGTTCCTAACGTCCACCAATGTGTCTTCCACAACTCACTTTTCATATTTTTAAAAAATTTGAAATACCCATGGAAGATTGTCTCCCTTCTATAAATACTGGTGGCTGGGTGTGGTTTAATGGCTCAGCAATTGCCTGCTGTGTAGAAACTTCCTGGTGAGTCAGTGGGGTAACAATTGGGGTCCTTGATGTAGCTGAGGTATGCTGATTAGTTAATGGTTGTAGATTAGGCGTGATATCCTGAGTAGTTGGAACTTGCAGGCTACTTGATTGTTTTACAATGTGTGTTCTGAGTCTGGTTTTTATGGCTGGGATACGTTTGAGGGCTGGTATCCCAGCCATAGTAACCAGACTCAGAACACACATTGTAAAACAATCAAGTAGCCTGCAAGTTCCAACTACTCAGGATATCACGCCTAATCTACAACCATTAACTAATCAGCATACCTCAGCTACATCAATGACCCCAATTGTTACCCCACTGACTCACCAGGAAGTTTCTACACAGCAGGCAATTGCTGAGCCATCAAACCACACCCAGCCACCAGTATTTATAGAAGGAAGGCAGCTCAGGTCTCGCAGTGTTCGCCTTAGAACAAGGACAGAAACACCAGCCTGAAGATGACGAGTGAGACCTCATCGAAACGTCGCCAGAAATTTCCAAATCCTACACGGGAAGAAACCCGAATATACCAAGACCATCATACCTGTACCCGTGAAAATCTACGAATATATATATATATATATATATATATATATATATATATATATATATATATATATATATATATATATGTGTGTGTGTGTGTGTGTGTGTGTGTCTCAAATGTTTTTTAGCTGGAATTTTAAAATTAAGGGAGACTTAATATATATACATACATACATACATACATACATACATACATACATACATACATATATATTCCCATAGGCTAATAGAACTGTCAGTGTGTACCAAATGAATATTCTGTAATGAAGCATCTCTGAATACGAGCTGATTCATAGAGTTGCCTAGAATGATATTGGAAGTACTGTAGTCACACAACACCACTAATGAGGAAAGTGTCTTCCAATGAGAAGAAAACTGAAACAATTTCCAGAGCATTTAGATAGTTTTATGGTTTTCTATAAATCATAAATCAGTTTTAGCAGGCTATTTCTGCAGGTTTGGGATAGAAATGGCTTGTAGATTCTGATGTCCTCACCAAAAGAAACTAATAGAGATCTGCTACATTGATCATTATGTTTTTATCATTTTTAATACCTGTAAGCTTGTCCTCCTACTTTAAGGATGTTAAAAAAACTAAAAGGGAAGGAGGGAGGGAGGGAAGAAAGGAGGGAGGGAATGTTTAAATGGCCTTATACAAATAAGAAAAGATTTATAAAACAATATATTTTTACAAGCATTGTGCAGGGAAGGAAGCATATATTTTGGCATATGGATTTTAGAGCAGTTAATTTCTTGGGGCAAATTGCCATCCAGTAATAAATAATAAATAAAACTCGACTCCTTTGAAGTGAAATGCTGTTTCTAAGTTCCAGTGTTTATGATATAATTGTACAGTGGAAAGATATGGAAATTTGACGATTATTCCCAAATAATACAACAAACATACAGTGGTACCTCGAGATACGAGTTTAATTCGTTCCGGACCTGGGCTCTTAAGTCGAGCAGCTCTTATCTCGAACGACTTTTCCCCATAGGAATTAATGTAAATAATTTTAATTGGTTCCAGCCCTAAAAAAACTCACAAAGTTAGTCTAAATTATGCAGAAAGACATGTTTTTAATGAAGAAATGTACATGTACATATAAATGAATAATGAAGTTTCTTTCACTTAACTTGTAAACTTTCTTAAACTTTTAAATTTACATATGTTCAACTTCTCTGCCACCCAATCCTGTAGGACAGAGGTCCCCAACCCTTTTTGCACCAGGGACCGGCTTTAAGCGATCAAGAGAGGAATGGGTGAATGAATGGACGGAGGGTGGGAAGGAAGGAAGGAAAGAGGGAAGGGACAGGAACAGAGGAAGGAAGCAAGGAAACTTATGAAAGGGGAGAGTAAGAGAGGAATGAGTGAAGGGAGGGAGGGAGGGAAGAAGGTGGGAAGGAGAAAGAAAAGAAGAAATAGAGGAAGGGAAGGTAAAAGAGAGAAAGAAAAAGAGCAAGAAAGAAAGAAAGAAAGAAAGAAAGAAAGAAAGAAAGAAAGAAAGAAAGAAAGAAAGAAAGAAAGGGGGAAGGGACAGGAACAGAGGAAGGAAGCAAGGAAACTTATGAAAGGGGAGAGTAAGAGAGGAATGAGTGAAGGGAGGGAGGGAAGAAGGTGGGAAGGAGAAAGAAAAGAAGAAATAGAGGAAGGGAAGGTAAAAGAGAGAAAGAAAAAGAGCAAGAAAGAAAGAAAGAAAGAAAGAAAGAAAGAAAGAAAGAAAGAAAGAAAGAAGGGGAAGGGACAGGAACAGAGGAAGGAAGCAAGGAAACTTATGAAAGGGGAGAGTAAGAGAGGAATGAGTGAAGGGAGGGAGGGAGGGAAGAAGGTGGGAAGGAGAAAGAAAAGAAGAAATAGAAGGGAAGGTAAAAGAGAGAAAGAAAAAGAGCAAGAAAGAAAGCTGCAAGCACCCCCCCGAACCCCCCAGGCCGGCTGCAACCTTTTAAAACATGCGCGCCGCTTCGCAGCTGTCTCCTGAAGCCGAACGCGGAAGTTAGCGTTTGGCTTCAGGAGACAGCTCCTTGGCGCTTGTATCTCGAATTTGGGCTTGTAAGTAGAACAAAAATATCTCTCCCCTCCCAGCTCTTATCTCGAGTTGCTCTTAAGTAGAGCAGCTCTTATGTCGGGGTTCCACTGTACTGTGTCAGTTACAACATTTTAAATGTTTTCTGATGTGGCATATTTCCATTGTCTTTTTTACTACACATATCTAGTCCTGGGCCCTACAGTTGAAAGGTGAGAAGGAAATGGAGAAATTAGAATAGATTCAAAAGACCAGGATGATAAAATCAATGGGATCCAATGCCAATGAGAAATGGTTAAAAGAACAGGGTATTTTTAATCTTGCAAGATAGAATAGTTATAGAAGATATAATAGGAACCAGGAGCAGGAGAAAGAAAAGGAGTGAAATCAAAAACAAGGAGAAACAGGAGCATTGCAAAGAAGGTCCTTTTAATAGGACAAAGCTAAGGCTAATGATTATGGATTACAAGCATTAACTAGCAATATATACTGTGTGTGTTTGTGTGTGTGTGTGTATTTGTTTGTTTGTTGTATTTATATGCCACTCAATCCAAAGTGGACTCAGAGCGTCTATAGCAGTTATATATAGAAGTTTAGCAGTTTATATAGAATAGAATAGAATGGAATGGAATAGAATAGAATAGAATTTTTTATTGGCCAAGTGTGATTGGACACACAAGGAATTTGTCTTGGTGCATATGCTTTCAGTATACATAAAAGAAAAAGATACATTTGTCAAGAATCATGTGGCACAACACTTAATGATTGTCATAGGGGTCAAATAAGCAATGAAGAAGCAATATTAATAAAAATCTTAAGATACAAGCAACAAGTTACAGTCATACAGTCCTAAACATAAGGAAAAGGATGATAGGAATGATGTGTGTGTGTACGTATGTACGTATGTACGTATGTACATAAGTACGTATATATGTACATATGTACATATGTACATATGTATGTATATAGAATAGAATAGAATAGAATAGAATAGAATAGAATAGAATAGAATTTTATTGGCCAAGTGTGATTGGACACACAAGGAATTTGTCTTGGTGCATATGCTCTCAGCGTACATAAAATAAAATATACATTTGTCAAGAATCATGTGGTACAACACTTAATGATTGTCATAGGGGTCAAATAAGCAATGAAGAAGCAATATTAATAAAAGTCTTAGGATATAAGCAACAAGTTACAGTCATACAGTCAACATGGGAGGAAATGGGTGAAAGGAATGATGAGAAAAATTAGTAGAATAGAAGTGCAGATTTAGTAGAAAGTCTAAAGTATGTATGTATGTATCAGTTTAGCTGACATGTATATTGGTTATCTTGAATTTTGCAGTTCCAGCGGGATGTCTTGTTCAGCAATTGAACAGTCTGCTTAGCGATCCCTTCCCATGGACGTTTTCAGACAGAATTTGGATGGGGAAAGATAATGGATTCTGCACCAAGCAGGGGATTGAACTAAAAGACCTTTAAAGACTATAAAATAAATAACTCCATCTATTTTATGATGATAACTAAATAAATCCCAGCAAGTGATGTATCTCATTCCGCTACATCAGAATTTTGCCATCTTTCAGCTTTGCCTCTCATTAGTTGAACATCAGGCTATGCAAATTTTAAGGGTCACAATGTATTATAGTCTCTTAAAAAATGTTTGCGGGATTACACTTCGGATGGCAGGTGGGATTTGGTCAAAGAACTGGGTAAGAGCAAGACAAACATTAGTAGCTGATTAAACTTAATATAGCTCGTAATGCACATTTAAAGCTTAGCCCTTTCTGTCACATTACATTACACCTTAGTAGTTTTTGCAAGGGCCTCGGGGACTCCTTGGATTTTACAGACTGCCTGGTCTGTGCATCGTAGTATTCCGAAGGACTGAATTTGAGAAAAGACATAGGATAAGGGGAGGGGGAAGAGAAAACTTTGGGAGGGAGCATCCTTCTTCCAGGTGAGAGGTCTTAAGCTTCTTAGACATAACGCTATTACATTCTATCCTTCTCCAATCTCTGCAGCTGCCTTGTTTGCCTGCGCAAGTGAAGCAGCTCAAAATGAAACAGTTTGACACAGTTGTTTACTCTAAGATTTCACCAGCTTGAAAATTAGGAGATCTAATTTAATAGGATAGAGCATTAATTTGTGAATCTCAGGATCAAATGAAGCTTGCGAGGCTGGATGCAAATTAGCATCTCCCAGCAAAAACTTCATGACTGCGCTTCACGAGGCCAAGTGGTATAAAAAGCAATTCATATCCTCATCTCAGAACTGAATAGCAATTATAAATATGAATTGGAATTTGGAAAAGTGTTACTGTTTCTAGCTTCTGCAAATGAGTCTGCTTTACGTCTTCGTCAAAAACATATTAAACTGATGAGTCTATCACTTCCTAGTTCAAATTATTTTGTTTTCAACACAATACTCCTTTATAGATAAACTTTGTATGCTTTGGACCTGACTCTGGTAAACATGAAGTCATTCACTTTCACTGTGATATTTGGCTAAGCACAACATTCAAAAACAGTCATGCTTTTGATTCAGATAAATTGATTTTCTGTTTTTTTGTGTGACATAGTTGTAACAAGAGTACAAACTGTTTAGACCTTGAAAAAGCTATTCTGAGTGTTCCATGCTCAAAACAGTTTCAAGAGTCGAGTTTCAAGCATGGAACAAAATATGTTCTGGAAAAAGGGAAGTAGACACTTATCTCTTCAATTCACAATTATTTCCAAGGTGACAGTCTGCTGCGATTAAAAAAAAGCTGTTTATTTGGGGAACTCAATCTTTGAATTATATTTCTGCAGTGGAAGTTGCACCATCATGGTGGTTGGTAGTTACAAAGGGAGGAGTAGGAAGAGGAGGAGGAATTATATAAACACATATGGTAACTCAGATTCACAAGACCAAAACTTGATTGTTGTAGAAGCCTTCTGCTTTTTGCTTCTAAACAATGAAAAAATCACTTTATCAGTATTTAGGAAGATGGCAAAACCTTTTAACAATTAATTTAACATTAATTTAATTTTGACTTCAATTGAATTTTGCTTTGCTACCTTTTGTATGTTTTATGGCTTTGGGTAAGTTGTAAGAAACACAAAATTTAGATAGTAAACTAGTAATTTCTTGTTCTAAGGCTAAGAAAAGTAGTGCTCAAGAAGAGATTCTTTAGGGCTAAGCCTAGCCAGGTCCATGTCTTTCATTAGCAGCCCAGAGACTAAAGTTGTATGTCAGGGGGAAAAAGCTGCAGCTATATTTTCCTAAATTAATCCAAGAACTGGAGTAATGCAGAGGAACAAGCATGCACACATCATGTTAAAACATGTAACTGGCAGCCCCAAGATCAGTACGGCATAGGAACATTTGGTAGCAATAGCAATAGCGCTTAGATTTATGTACCACTTAATAGTGCTTTAAATTCCCTTCTAAGTGATTTACAGAGTCTGCATATTGCCCCCAACCATCTGGGTCCTCATTTTACCAACTTCATAAGGATGGAAGACGGAGTCAACCTTGGCATTCAGAATCAGACTCCTGGAGTAGGCAATGAGTTAGCTTTTAGAACTATATCCTACCCACAGCACCACCAAGGATGCTTAGGTTCAAGAACTCATGTTATAATTTCTGAATCCATTACAAGGCGTAGGATAGCAAAAAAACATTAAGCATCTATTATTCTCAGGGATGATCTCTGGCAACCATAGACAACCTCTTTCATTCAATGTTGATTGACTATTTTCAATCAGAATCCAAAATTATCAAAACAACCATTCAAAGGCAAGTGGTGTGTGTTAAATATTCACGAAGAAGGTTCCAGAGTTCAGAATCTGCATGTAGCCTCCTAAGCCATCCTGATTGGTTGCTTCATTTGGCGGGAGACTTGTTACCATGTCAGAAAGAGTTTGTTACATTGTGAACCCTATAAATACAAAGCCGCGGCACTTTCTTTAGAGCGATTTTAACTGTAACCTGTTTGCGTTAACCCTGTCAGCTCTAGCCGAATAAACAACTGCTAATTCATCAGTGTGATGATTAAAGACCACCAGATTTTACACAAATGATTGCATTCATGATGGATTTTAATAATGAATCTTTCAGCATGGCAGAGTAGGTTGGACTATACAACTTCTCTGTTCTAGATCACATATTTTCAGCAGGTCGAAATTAAGTAGTATTTGCTGCATCAGTCATGCAAACATAAAGTGTTGAGATTGTTCCTAACAGATCATATAATTTCAGGTAAAAATGTGTCCAGTCAAAATATAGGACATACATCTTATATTAGAGGATATCATATGCTGCAACGTCCTGCCTGTCGGCGACTACTTCAGCTTCAACCACAACACAAGAGCACACAACAGATTTAAACTTAATTTTAACAGCTCCAAACTTGACTGTAAAAAATATGACTTCAGTAACCGAGTTGTCGAAGCGTGGAACTCATTACCAGACTCCATAGTGTCATCCCCAAACCCCCAACACTTTACCCTTAAATTATCTACGGTTGACCTATCCAGATACCTAAGGGGCAAGTACAAGTGCACTAGAGTGCCTTCCGTCCCCTGTCCTATTGCTCTCCTATATCTCCTATACCTTTCTTCTATTCCTATATCTCTTCTATTCTTTCATTGATATGTTCTATTACTTTATCTTCTTTTCTATTATTTCTTAGATATATTTTACTATGAGTATCTCCTCTAGAACCTTCATCATGTATTTTACTATGTGTATATAGATATATACCCACTAAAACCCTCATTGTGTATTGGACCAAAAAAATTATATATATTCATAGCTCGGGATCTTTGGTGTTCTCTGAGCTTGGTTGTTTTCTTGCAGAAATTTCATTATTAAACTAGGTAACATCATGAATGCTAATGATAATCAGTGATGATATTACTTAGCTTAGCTAGTAATAAAGTGTCTGTGGGAAAACAATCAAGCTCAGAGAGCTTTAAGAACCACTCATTCATCTTGCATGAGCCATGGTGGTGCAGTGTACCACAGGTGTACATTAGAGTGCAGTACTACAGATTATGTCTGCCGCCTGCTGGCTGCCTGTGATATGGCAGTTCAAATATAACCAGGGTCAAGGTTGAATGAGCCTTCCATCCTTCTGAGGTGGATAAATTTCAGTTGTTAAAGTGGTAATCAGTAGAAAACTAATGGATGGAGGAAGTTGAAATGGAGAGCTTCTGGACTAATTGTTATTGTTAATGCGACCTGGGAAAAACACATTATTCATAGAGCATTGACTAAGTCAATGTAGTATAGTTGGACACTATATCGAACTCTCCAGTGCTGATCTATGGACCATAATACACATTTGATTGACATCGTTTTTGAAGAGAAAGTAACATGCAATAAAATGTGTAAGAAATTCTTGACTATAACCCATTGTGAAGAAAAATGGGTAAATAAATTAATTAATAAATCCTTCGGGATTGGGCAGCATAAATAGATAGATAGATAGATAGATAGATAGATAGAGAGAGAGAGAGAGAGAGAGAGAGAGAAAGAAAGAAAGAAAGAAAGAAAGAAAGAAAGAAAGAAAGAAAGAAAGAAAGAAAGAAGTAATGTATTAGGATCTTGGGAGGATAATTAATTAGCATGTTTTATTAAACAACCATGTTTGTTCAGAATTCTGTTTTGAACAAAAATAAGAATATATGTTAATATCTTCTGAATAATTGGCTACATTCTACTGTATATTTTTGTAAATATCATTACTCCACCCCCCTCCTCAGCAGTGCTCCCAAGAATATGTTAAATTACTAATAAATTACTAATAAATAATAATAGTATAGCTAATTAATGTCAAACACAATACTCACTGGTTATACGTGAATGAACTAAGTAAAATGTCATTGTTTACAGAAAGTGTTCCTCTATATTGATGAGTGGATATGATGATAAAATACAGAAAATACCATGGATATTTTTCAGCTATATGCTTTTCATTTTAAATAGTGGAGGGTTTATAATATAATTTTTTGATAAAGCTCTATCTTTTATTTTATGTACACTGAGAGCATATGCACCAAAGATGAATCCCTTATGTGTCCAATCACACTTGGCAAATAAAGAATTCCATTCCATTCCATTCCATTCTATTCTATTCGAACTATGTGTTAGGTAAAAGCAGATCATCTCAATTTATTATGAGGCCATGTCATTCTTTGTCATTAATTTCAATTTTAAGTGCATTTGAAAAATTAAAAAAATAAACAGCTTTACTCCGGGCAAGAAATGCTTTGTGGAAAGAAAATAAAAATGTAATTACAGATGTTTTCCACCACGCCATGAATCACCATGGGAATGGATAAAGGAATTGATCTTATGTCTGTATTGATAAATTTTCACCAGTGGTTTTACAAGGCTGACTCTCACTATAAATGTCAAAGTTTTTATCTCAGCTTTAAGGTGTTTATATAGTATAAAGATTGTGTCCTTACAATTTACATTGACTGGTTCCTATATGAGTTTATTGCTTATTTGTACCTGGACTATCATTAAGTGTTTTACCTTATGATTCTTGATGAACTTTTGTTTTATGTACATTGAGAGTATGTGCACCAAGACAAATTCCTTGTGTGTCCAATCATACTTGGCCAATAAAATTCTGTTTTGTTCTGTTCTGTTCCGTTCCATTCTATTCTAGTGTTTCAATTTTCTAAGGGAGAGATTCTGTGATCAGAATCAGAGAACAACAACATATACCGACTCTTCATGCCAAACAATCCTTTTCAGCCCAAATACCTGTTGTTTTAGAATATGATGGTTATAAATAGGGGCAAAATTCAGCAGGTTCTGACAGGTTCTGGAAAACTGGTAGCAAAAATTTTGAGTAGTTTGGCGAACCGGCAAATGCCACTTCTGGCTGGACCCAGAGTAGAATGGGAATGGAGATTTTGCAATATCCTTCCCCTGTTACACCACCAATCCATGCCCACTAAGCCACACCCATAGAACAGGTAGTAAAAAAAATGGATTTCACCACTGATTCTAAACATTTTAAACAAAAATAAGCATCTCTATCATATCTCTCTCTCTCTCTCTCTCTCTCTCTCTCTCTCTGTGTGTGTGTATGTGTATCCAACAGAAAAAACATATATATATGTCACATGTTTTTGCTGAATGGTTGTCCACTAGGACTCCAAGATCTCTCTCACAGTTACTACTGTTGAGTAAGGGAGCACATATGCTGTGGTTTATTTATTGCTGCCTATCCACTATAGGGCTACTATATTTGCTATATAGAAACCTATCTGCTCTGTAGGTAACTTAAACAATAAAAATGAAGAAAGAAAAGTGTGTAAGCAAAACAGAAGTAAAATAATAGAATAAAATAAACAATGGAAAAGAAAATAATGAGAGCACATCACTATAATATCAAAAGATGGACAGGTGGAGAGAAGGGAGCAAAGAAGGGAAGTAGAGTCTGCTATTAATGGAGCAGCTACCTCCAACTTCCCCATTGGATCTCCAAGTCTTCAGGTTCCTAAAGAAGAATAGGAGTGTAAGAACAAATCTCACCCTGGAGCATGAGGGTCAAACTCATACCATCATGTTGCCATCACATGAAGCTTTGTGATGTTTTTCCCAATCGTGGAGCTGGGGTGGGTGTAGCCTAGTGTGACACATCTGGTTCATGGGTCACCATTTTGACACCCCTGTGTAGAGGGTAGGATGTTCCAAAGGGAAGGCATTGAGCAAAGAAGGCTTTTCGTCTGGATCCCAATAGTTAGTTCTTTGACTGATGAGATTCAAAGTAGACCCTCTCTGCCAGCACAAGTAGAACAGGCTTGTCCTAGTAGGACAAATATATCTCAGTAAGGAAACTCCCGGTTGGCATCTTGTTATGACACTAATGGGACATGTGGTATGAGCAAAGTGATCTATTTGATGGAGCAGAAAATGCTTTTGATTAATGGAAGATGAGTGTCATTCATCTTAATGTGATTTCTATTATACACGTTCAGTAGATAATGATATTTTTATCTTATATTGCTAAGAAAAGAACTAACCCTGATGAACAGAATATGTGCTTTAAAACTCCTTCCTTCCTTCCTTCCTTCCTTCCTTCCTTCCTTCCTTCCTTCCTTCCTTTCTGAGGATTTTTTTCAGGAATAAATATTTCGTAGAAAAATATAACCCAATTTTAACTACTGTCTGTAATAATTCTCAAATAATTTATTTCACCTGCTGACAATGGCACCGAGGGTTCTAATCCTTTATATTCATTGACATTTTGTATATATTTTCTCCCTGTTTTGATGAAATTTCTGGAATTATTTTCTTGGAAGAATACCAATTCATTGATGTCTCCCAGAGTCATATGTCAAATATTCAGCTATACAAATCAAATCAATCAAGTAATCAATAAACTGATGTAAATATAACTGTCATTCACCAATTACAGTAATTTGAATGATTTGTGTGGATTATAATCATAGTATTTTATAATTGCATGCCATTTCTTCAAAGGAATTGTTTTATTAATATAATGTATGTCTGAATCACCACTGGATATCTCACTACAATTGCTTACCTAATATTCGACTGCATGTCAGATCCACCAATAATATTGTCAAATTTGCTTCCAACATAAGATATTTTCTCTGTTTCACAGTATGAATGGATTATAACCACTGCCACAACTGTGGCTCTATTTATATTGTTATTTGTAGAACAAGAATAAGAAAACTGTAAATCATGGTTTCAACATGTATAAGGACTTGCAAAGAATAGAAACATAGAATTATCAGCTTAGGTACATAATTGTAGTTGGATCCTGTTTATAAATTTCAGCCAACCTTACTATCTCTGTGTAAGGAGAAGTATAGCGTATTGCATAGTCATTATAAGTGCAAGCTTATGACATAAATTGAAGAAAAGTTATGATAATTGATATAAATAGAAGTCTCTCTCTTAGTACGTTTTTATGTTCTACTACTTTAACTATGTATACTCTTTAATTACCATAATGGGTTTTTCCTTCTTTGTAGACAGAATTGTAGTTTACTCTCTTTCTTGCTTCCTCTGTTACACTGGGCTATCACAGCACTAGCGTCGCCATGTTGGTTGACGACTCTCTTGCCTCGGGGTTTGCGAGGTTCTCACTTCTACACACGGGGTGATTGCTTTTCACCTCCATGCTTGAAGGAACCCCCGCTTCTTCACCCACCTCTCCAACGTGGTTGTGCCGAAATTCAGCTGAAGGTTTAGCCCCCCGAACGATAAAATCAGGTTTGGGAGAGCGGAGCGCTGCTCTCTCTTGCCTGCTCGCCATGACCCCGCCCCAGAAGTCGATTCTGTGTGAGTTCAGAGAACCTCCAAATCGCACTTCTTGCTGGCCCCACTCCCCCAGAGTGCCCCCCCCACCAGGAGTCCCCATGCAGCCTGTTTTGGATGCAGGCAGTATGGGGTGCATGTATGAAGGCAAAAAACAGGCCTGCTGGAAGTTTGAGAAGGCTGGAAATGGGCCCATTTCTGACCTTCAGAGGACCTCTGGAGCCTGGGGAAGACCATTTTCACTCTCTCAAGAGGCTTGACTAAAGACTCTGGAGCCCGCAGAGGACAAAAATGCTCCCTTGCTGTGGTGAAGGATTGCGGATGCTGTCAAAGTCCCTGATGAAGACAATGTCTTCAATGGGGCTAAGAGCAACCCAGACGTGTGGGATCACTCTCGAACGCGAATCCTAGAAAGAAGACTTGGACGCATTCTCTCTCTGGGTGAAGTGACACAGCATAGAGTTGTGCACTTCCCTTTATTTGTGAGCATAAGGAAATGGGGATAATTACACGTACATGTCAAGTGATACACAAATATCCAATGACATAACTTCAAACATATCTTTGAGTTCTTCCTTTTCCCACAGATATCACAAACCAATTTCCTAGAAACTCTTCCTCAGAGCAGATGTTTCTCACACCTAATTTCTCTGAAGCCTTCTGCCTTATCACAACTAATCTCCTTAATCACCCTCTCGTCCTGTGTATGCTTCAGGCAATGTAAATCTCCCCCTTTGATCGTATAACGTCCTGTCTGGAGTGATGTAAAGATGTTTATTGAGCCCTTTTGTTTCCCTGTTGTAATTACCAGGAATACAGACTAGGCAAGTTAGTGCCGTCCTATCCTGGCTTATAATAGATTCAGGGTAAGCAGAGTATTTTTATGCTAGAGGTCCAGATATAAATCCTATTCTAACATTTATGCCATACTGCAACAAAGGATGCCAACTAGGCCACACCCACCCAGCAAACGGGCAGAGAACCCCTTGCTAACATTTTTGAGGTCTCCAAGTAGCTGGGATTCAGGGTTTCCCGGGAAACAAGGGAGACATTCATAGCGCTGCAATGTTGGCCATGCCTCCTCTCCGAAATTCAGAAATATCTTTGATGGCTTGTCAGAAGAAATGGACTATGAACTTTCAGAGGAGGAGAAAATGGCATTACTGAACAAGAAACAGAAGAACTGACAACTCAGTACCATGAGGAATAAAAACAAACATGTATCAACTAAGCTCGCTGGCTTGTGAAGTGTGCAGTCTGCCAGAAGCACAATTGGGATGTGACCTAACAACTTCCAACACTTATCAAATCCAATTAACTCTTACCGCTAATCCATGTGGAGACAAATTATATTGCCAATACCATGTGTAGCCATGTCATCCTGGATTTTGAAGACTGAATAGGGAAATTGAAGAACTGGAAGATTCACATGGGACCTTCATTCATTCTTCCAGTTCAAAAACAAGAAGATTTGGGAAAAGTGATCGTGTAATGCTGGGATTCTTGATTACATTGAAAAGTTGAGTGTACTTAAATATATACAGCATATTACATTTTATGAAAATGCATCTTAGTAAACTCAAAGCAATATTAAGTAAGATTCAGTGGCAGAACACAGTAATGAGAGAAGTTCAACATCTGGGCAAATTCCTATAGAAGAAGATGTCAAAAGAATTTGAGAACAAAAACAAACAAAGGAAGAAAGCTAAAGAATCCAGTATTACTATGTAAAAATCCGTATAAGAAATAGAAAGGACAGTTTGCAAGTCTAATTAATAATAATAATAATAATTATTATTATTATTATTATTATTATTATTATTATTATTATTATTATTATTATTTTGGAATAGTAGTTAAATATGAACTGAATATTAGATAGCACAGCAATGAAAACAATATACATTTAGTTTTATTTTACTTTTTATAGGTTTTTTGTTGTTATTAAAATCAAGGGAAATAATAACCCAACTTAACCTTTCTAATAATTTGTTTATTTGCATTTTTTTCACAAAATAAACTGCATACATCAACGGGCCAAAGTTAAGCTGCTGTTGTTTAATATTGTCAAAGAGGTATTCTCCCATGCCATTCTGGGACAGCCTCAAATGCTTCAGGTTGGTAAAGTAGTCTCCCAGGAGCCTGGTGGCCTTTACTTGCTCTTCCAGGAATTCATTCTCCAGAAAGTCAGAGAGATAAGGGTCTGCTATCTCAGTTGCCAGCTTGTACAGATCCAGCAACACTGGATTGACACCTTTTTCCAGGATCAAGGCATGCTCCAAGGCTTGTAGAGTGCTGCCCCATTCATCTTTCTCTGGTTTCTTGTTACCTGCAAGACAATTTATTTATTTATTTATTTATTTATTCATTCATTCATTCAATTTTTATGCCCCCATTCTCCTTAGACTCAGGGCGGCTTACAACATGTTAGCAATAGCACTTTTTAACAGAGCCAGCATATTGCCCCCACAATCCGGGTCCTCATTTTACCCATCTCGGAAGGATGGAAGGATGAGTCAATCTTGAGCCGGTGATGAGATTTGAACCACTGACCTTCAGATCTACAGTCAACTTCAGTGGCCTGCGGCACAGCACTCTACCTGCTGCGCCACCCCGGCTCTATGTCCCTCTTGCTTGTTTTGGTACTTCAGAAACTTGTTCTCTCTCTTCCTGGGCTTGTTCCTTCAAGAACTCGGCCAGATGGCTATATCATCATGGTCAAAGTGATGGGCCATGGACAAGTAGGCATAGCTAGCATGGAGTTCAATGTTCACCAAATAGTTGACAGCAGCCTCACATTCAGCATAGGTAGTTCTGATAGATTTGAGAGGTCATTATGAGAAAAGAAGATATCCATTCCTGAAATTCAGAAGGTCAATGGGCTCACTTAATCTTATTGGTTGACTATGTCTTTTATTATTGAATCTCTAACTATCACAGTGCTAAAAAAAATTGAGAGGAACTGTTCTGTCTGGGTTCCCCCAGACCTCAACACCAACTGGAAAAAACAGCCAGACACTCTGGTAAAAGCAAAAGTACTTTATAGCTGGAAAAAATAAACACAGAGGAAAACCTCTTCTTCCCAACAGACAGGCTATAATACTTTACAGCAGCGTCCTGATGTCCAGACAATACAGCAAGCTTCTTGCTGGCACACCCACCCCAAGGTTTCAGTAGTCAAAGGCACAAACCAGGATTCCAAGACGCCAAAGTTCACAGCCAGGTCCCAAGACTCTCAAAGATAAAACTCCACAAGCCAGGAAGGGTGGGTCTGCCTTTTAGCCTTTCCAAAGAGCACCACACCCAAATCCAGCTGTTGCCTCTTTAATGCTGAAAGTACTTAGCCAATTGGTCCCTTCACTGTGTAGCTCTTCTCTGTCGCAGATCAATTATGGCTTGTGCATTTTCCTCTAAGGAATCCAGGCTGCTTGCTGGGGAGAGCTCCCTCTGGGGGGACTCTGGCTGTCCTCCCTCTTCTTCAGCCTGGGATTCCTCCTCCTCGTCTGCCTGAACCTCCTGTTCCTCATCCTCTCCCTCTGAGCCGGAAACCGACAGAAGATCAGCCGTTCCCTGAGGGGCCTCAGACGGAACCACAACAGGAACTGGAAAAGGTTTTGAAAAAGACAATGAAGATTAAGCTGAAAACAAAGTTCTATAGATAGAGACTGAAGGATCTGGAAAGATTTAGCCCTTACAAGCAAAAATATGATAGCATTCCTCAAAAAGCAGAAGGGATATCATAAACAAGGCAGATGGGACCGCTTTATTTTTCTGGAGTATAGGAGTCAGCATAATGGGTTTACAATATAGGACAAGAGATTTTAGTTGAAAGTTTGGGGAATATATTGGAGTGGTTTGGAAGCAATTACTCTGAAGAATTATGAGCTCTACTACTTTGTGTCTAAGCAGAGAATGAACAGAATTAATGTTTTAGTTTAAATATTTTCATGGGTAGGACTTTGTGACCTATATTGTTCCATCCAATCCCTTTCTATATAATATGATTCTACTAATGTGTTCAGATTGTGTTTCTACATTACATGGTTAAAAAGACCTTCAAATTAATTTTGATATTTTTTCTAAAGCTCACTATATGAGATAAGTCATTAAATAAAATGAAACTGTTTGAAAATTTTGTATGCTTATTTGATTAAAATGACTTTGAAAGATTAGCATTAAGAAAGATTAGCGTTTAAGAAGATGGATTATGTTCCAGAAGGTATCTTGAGCTGACTTTATGATAGAATGTTCTACTATAATGTTCAATCCTTCTGATATATTTGATATCTCCTTCCAAGAAAAACATTTTGTTTTTCCCTGTTATATATTTCAAGACCAGGCAGGTAGAATTTCTGCTGACTACTCTTCCCCTGGCGGGACCCAGGGGAAGAGCCTTCTCTGTGGTGGCCCCAGACCTCTGGAACCAACTCCCCCCAGAGATTAGAATTGCCCCCACCCTCCTTGCCTTTTGTAAGCTACTTAAAACCCACCTCTGCCGCCAGGCATGGGGGAATTAAGATTTCTTCTCCCCCTAGGCCGTTACAATGGTATGCATGGTATGTTTGTATGTGTGTTTGGTTTTGTATATTAAGGGATTTTAATTTGCTTTTAGTATCGGATTATTATTGTATACTGCCTATGATTGCTGTTAGCCGCCCTGAGTTTTCGGAGAGGGGCGGCATATAAATCCAATAAAACTTGAAACTTGAAAACTTATGGGCAGCTATATTCCGTCAGATTCCATATAGGAAACCATTCATCCAGTTGTATTAAAGAATAGTTAAATAAAACCAAGGTTTGAACAATGGATAGATTTAAGAAATATAGTGTTCTCATGCTTCTTCTACGTTGATCTAAGCTTGCATCAAAACCAGCTGTTTGCAAGGAATATAAATATAAATACTTTCATTCCCCACTATCCGGCTACCATCACCCAGATGACTGAGAATCTCTATAGACTTTGAGCTGTACAGTTCACCCCAAACACCCATTGAATGGTGTGGAAGTAAGAATATATTTCCAGAGGGAAAAACTGTAGATTACAGGAACCAGGAGCACCACTCACGTGACCCTGAAGGCACAGATAAACCTCCAAGTGCTTCAAAGACCCTCTAAAATGCAAATTACCAGCTTTCTGCAGTACCCCACCATCCTGTCAGAGCTGAAGAAGCTTCTTGGATGAGACTCATAAATAACATCTTCACAGAAAAAAAACAAGAAAGTCCAGTTGCCTCCTGAAAAAGCACCTGGATGACTGAAAATCTCTACAGACCTTTTACATACAGGTAGTTACATTCTCAAATTGCAACAGCTTTGAATTGCTAAACTGTCTTTCTTTCTCCCCTCTGTTTGGCAGCCCCCTACCCCTACCCCCCTGTCTCTTTTTACATTATCTTCAATTTAAGTTTTTGGGTTTTTCACTTTCAGGATTGTTTGGATATGTTTAAAGTTATATAGATATTGCAAATCTTTTTTAATCTCTCTTTTTATTCTGTGATCTTTTATTTCAAACCTTCTTTTTTTATTTTCACAGCCTGCACTGGCTGCCGATCGGTTTCCGGTCACAATTCAAAGTGTTGGTAATGACCTTTAAAGCCCTACATGGCATTGGGCCAGAATACATCCAGAACCGCCTTCTACTGCACGAATGCCAGCGGCCGATAAGGCCCCACAGAGTTGGCCTTCTCCGGGTCCCATCGACCACTGTCGTTTGACGGGCCCCAGGGGAAGAGCCTTCTCTGTGGCGGCCCCGGCCCTCTGGAACCAACTCCCCCCAGAGATTAGAACGGCCCCCACCCTCCTTGTCTTTCGCAAATTACTTAAGACCCACCTTTGTCGCCAGGCATGGGGGAGTTAAGTTATCGTTTCCCCCTAGGCTATTACAAGTTATGCGTGGTATGTTTGTGTATATGTTTGGTTTTTTATAATAACGGGTTTTTAGTTGTTTTTATTAATTGGATTGTTCATGTTGTTTTAACACTGTTGTTAGCCGCCCCGAGTCTGCGGAGAGGGGTGGCATACAAATCCAATAAATAATAATAATAATAATAATAATAATAATAATAATAATAATAATAATAATAATAATAAATAGATTTGTAGCCGGAAAAAAGTGAGTTACAACTGGTGCTTACACTTACAATGGTCAAAGCATCCCCAAGGTTCCTTGATCAAAATTCAGGCACCTGGCAAATGGCATATAATGGTTAAAATCAGCGGTGGGCTATGAGCCGGAACACTAAATTGCGCTCGCTACTGTGGCTCGTACGTTCTTGTGGGACCAGCACGATTTTGCTGCTGCACCTGTGGAGGAAGCAAAATTGCATCTGGAACCGCAGGTGCACCCATGTTTCAGCATGCGCGGAAGCAAATAAACCTCGCTGAAACATGGGTGCACCTGTGGTTCCGTGTGCATTTTTGCTTCCATCACAGATGCAGCAGCAAAATTGCGCTGGTCCCGCAAGAACTTATGAGCCACAACAGCGAGCGCAGTTTAGCATTCCATCTCATAGCGCCCACTGCTGGTTTAAAATAGTTGCAGTGCTCTGGGCTCATGGGATCATCATCTGCAATCTGCAAAGAGAATGGGGCAAAGTCAGATTTGCTCTACATCCATCTGATTCATTCAGCAATGCAGGGGTCCATTAAAACAAAGTGGCAAAAAAGTCATAAAATTGGGCACAATGACTACCTTACTTACCAACAGAAATTCTGGTCCAAATTATGGTTATAAACAGAGGGCTATCTGTATGTGACACAAGGCAGATACTGGAGAAAGAATCTTACCTAACTGGACAGATCTACAAAACATGTCTTGTGTTTTCATACAGTGAGACTTACTTCTAAAGTAGAAAATAATTTAATCAAACAGAAGTAGTATTCGTTATTGCTATTGACTTTATTCTTAATTCACAAAATGCTAAAGAAAAGAATGATATGGTAACATGGCACGCCCGTGAGACTAAAGTGCAGAGCTGTGGAAAGTTAGCAATTGTAAAATAATAATAAGAAAATGTTATAAAAAGTGTTATAAATGCAAAAAAAATATCATGAATAACGGAGGAAAAATAGTGTACTACTATGTAATGGATAAAAGAAAAATTAAAAGAAAATAAATACAGTGCAGATTAGAGTAAGCTGTTACATCATTGCCTATGAAAGAATGATGCTTTTAAAAATATAAATCTTTTCACTCATACACATAGAGGAGAGGGGGAGAGGAAAAGAGAAGAGAGAGCAAAATATAAATGTGGCTATGTTATTTTGTGCAATGGATTGTTAAGAATATGAATACAAATAATGTCATAAATACATGGTGCTCCATCACTGAAGAGCAATTACTATACTTTTGGACTATAAGACGCACCGTAGTATAAGATGCGCCTTAATTTTGGGGGAGGAAAATTGAGGGGGGGGGGCTACCAGGTATTCATCTGGCTAGCCTCCTTAGACTGGTCAGCTTCACAGTATTAATTTGCTAGTTTTGAACATGGACAGTCGCCTTTTATCCCCTGATTGGGGATATAAGCCCTTCATGGCACCGACCAGATTACCTCAGGGACCGCCTTCTGCTACACGAATCCCAGCGACCAGTCAGGTCCCACAGAGTGGGTCTTCTCCGGGTCCCGTCAACCAAACAATGTCACTTGGCGGGACCCAGGGGAAGAGCCTTCTCTGTGGCAGTCCCGGCCCTCTGGAACCAACTCCCCCCAGAGATTAGAATTGCCCCCACCCTCCTTGCCTTTCGAAAGTTGCTTAAAACCCACCTCTGCCGCCAGGCATGGGGGAACTGAGATATACTTTCCCCCTAGGCCTTTACAATTTTATACATGGTATGTCTGTATGTATGATTGGTTTTTATATAATGGGCTTTTAACTGTTTTTAGTATTGGATTTTGTTATATACTGTTTTATTGTTGTTTTTAGCCGCCCCAAGTCTGCGGAGAGGGGTGGCATACAAATCCAATAAATAAATAAATATAAAACTGCTTCTAAAGCACAGCTGATCTTTGGAGAGAGAAACAATGAGAAAAGCAGGCAAAGCATGGAAGATTGCTTCACTAGCTAGTGTCTCATTAGGTCTTAAAAACAGCTTCTAAAGCACAGCTTTACAAGGGAGAGAGCAGCACTGAGAAAAGCAGACATAGCACGGAAGATCACTTCTCACTTCACTCGTTAGCATCTCATGAGGGCTTTGGAAAAGCCCTCAAATTTTCAGCCTCTTTTATGGCAGGAAAGTTTGTCTTATGCTACAAAAAGTATGGTAACAATTTCAGTGGAAAGCATTTTAGATAAAAGGTACCAATTTAGCAAATGGTAATATAAAATGCAACTATTTTGCAGGAGAGGCGGAGTGACACCATGGACAATTGCTTCCGGGGCGGAAAATGACGTCAGAAAAACTTCTGGGGCAACTTATGGGCGTAGCTCCATGCTAATCCAGGTGAGGGACCACTCCCTCACCTGAGACATTGCCATGCACTTGCATGTGGGAGGTCCCGCCGGCTAACCCCTACAAGGGGAATTTAAATGGGCGGGACCCAAAGACAGGTTCCCCCCAATTGCTCAGGTCGCTCGAACCACAAGCCTTTGGAGAGAACCTGTCAATCATCCCCAAAGATGCCCAACGGAGAACACGCAGTTGCTAAACCACCACCCAGTTTTCCACCCCTAACCTGCCTACCCAAATAACCAAAGGTAAGCCAATTAACCTAAACAGGGGCAAAGCACCCCCTAGCCGCTTATCCGTCTCCACAGTGTGGAATAGGCGAAAAAATGATCGTGGCAAATGCCAAGACCACAAAAAATTCCTATTCGGCCCCCTAGGGCGACCCACAGTGGCACACTGCAAGATAGGGCGGGCGGGTGGGTGTTTGCTCTTGACGAGTCCAGGCGAACAGGCAGATTTCGAGCCAGCCAGCCCATTTATAGGGCTGGCTGGCTCCTCCCTGGACTCGTCATCGGGTGGCCAAGCCACCCGAGATTTCAGCCAAGATCTCGCGAAGCCTCGCGAGATCTCAGCCTTCATCAAAATGGCGGCTACGCTGGTAGCCGTGTCCCCCGGGCCTCCTGCAAAAGCGCCGGGGGATGAAGACCACCAGCGATATTATTAGAAACAAAATAAATAATAGGAAATGTATTCTGTGTTGTCCTGTCACCTTTTTAATATTTATTTCCCCATGTACAACACAATCCTGGAGAAGGCTAGAAGCTAATCATCTAAATGTCTTGCATCTGATTAAGAGGCAAAGATTTAAGTCTACGTAGCCTGGTTTTAGATCAGAACTATGATAAAACGTAAACAACTCTTCCATGTGTTAATGTTAAACCTTAACTAAACTTCCATAATTCAATATATATTTTTCCTGTCTGCTATTTCTCCTTCTCTTCTTCTATCCTTTTTTAAAAGTACACACACCATTCTATCTTTCTTTGATGTAATTTCTTAGACCAAATTTGTCTAATTCTCAACAAAAGCTAGTGGAACTTCAGCAAACATTAGACTTAATATTAGCTTAGTTTTACTTTCTCATAGTTTCATAAATTCTAATATTATATATTTCCTTTTATAGAGAGTCAGTTTGTTTTAGCAGTTCATTGTTTAGCAGGTCACTGTGAATTCTAGTCCCATTTTAAACATGAAAACTGTCTGGAGGACTTTGGCCCAGTCACTTTTTCTCAGTCTGCTGTACTGTAAGGTTCAGGCAATAAGGTAATCAATCAATTCTTGTCATAACAATGGGTGAACACTCCGTCAATCCAAAGAAAAGTGGATTTCTTTCTAATGTTTTCCTGCACTTGTCTTATTTTTTAATTTATATTTTAGCTTAATTGGTATAAGTTCTATGCTGGTCTATGACTGAAAGAAGACTAATTGACTGATTAATACAATTCATACAATTTATTTCCTATTTTATTTTATTCTTTTTTTTTGTTAAGCATGTATATGATTACAGAAAAAGTATAAACATGATTGTGAATACATAAAATGTATAAACATAGTTATTTATTTATTCAATTTATTTATTCAATTTTTATGCCACCCTTCTCCTTAGACTCAGAGCGGCTTACAACATGTTAGCAATAGCACTTTTTAACAGAGCCAACATATTGCCCCCACAATCCGGGTCCTCATTTTACCCACCTCGGAAGGATGGAAGGCTGAGTCAACCTTGAGCCGGTGATGAGATTTGAACCGCTGACCTTCAGATCTACAGTCAGCTTCAGTGGCCTGCAGTACAGCACTCTACCTGCTGCACCACCCCGGCTCCTATGAGTACATGAGATGGTTACGAATAATGGGGACATTAGGACAGAAATGGTAAGACATATGTACGCTCCTTACACACTTCTTAAGAATGGAATAAGGTCAATGGTAGACAGTCTAAGTTTACATTTTTGGGGGTTGTGGGAACAAAACCACAGTCAGGTAGCGTATATTCCATGCATTGATCACTTTGTTGCTCAAGTCGGATTTTCTGCAATCAAGTTTGGAGCGGTTTACGTTAAATTTGTATCTAGTAAGTAAGTAAGTTTGTATCTATTGTGTGTTTGTGCATTGCTGTTTTTTATGTTAAACATAAATTATGTATTTATGTATTTTAAATTATGTATTTTATGTTAAACATAAAACAGTATCAACAATAATAGCTAAATATAGTAGAAATAATATAATATGTCACTTAAATTAGGATCTGAGTGGGGAGGTGGAAATAATGTGCAGCCAATGTTAAACTGGCTGAGAGACTTCAGTGATCAACTTTGTAGTGTAACAAATTGGTAAATAAAATTTCTCTGGTCATGCATTTCCCGGAATAAGGGAATTGTGACTTTCTGCACTAGTTCTATGGTAGTCCTATGTAACACATATCAAGAAGTCTTAATGAAAAACATGAAGTATTTCACTCTGCATATTCTATTTTTTTATGAACCGTATGACAGACAGATCTTCACTTCAGTCTCACCATTTGAAACATATTTAGACCCAGCTAGGAAGAGCAGCAATTTTGAAAGGGCAAGAAGAGTGAGTGAAATTAGAAGAGAAGGAGCAAGATGTAGAGAGAAGTAGGTATAATATTGGCAAAGGAATGCAAGAGAAATTAATGGATAAATGAGTTTTTAAAAAATTGCAGCCCTGTGTAAGTAGTAAGAACGAGAAAAAGACTTGACCTAATCTCACTTTGATTCTGCATGGTATAAGAGAAGGAACATTCTATAGAATTTCAAGATTGTGTTATTAAACTTTACAATGCTAGAATTCCAATAGAGTTTTAATTCCCTGTAGACTCTGGGCTACTTTCAAGGGCTGACAGAGGACAAGAAAAATTCTGCCCTAAGTTTTAGTAATTGTTTCTTTTCTCTTGTTGTTTTTATAGCAGTAGCACTTATATACTATTTCATAGTGCTTTACAGATCTGTCTAAACAGTTTACAGAGTCAGCATATTGTCTCCAACAATCTGGCTCCTCATTTTACTGACCTTGGAAAGATGGAAAACTGAGTCCAAATTGAGCTGGTTAGAATTGAACTCCTGGCAGTAAGCAGGATTAGCCTGCAATACCATATTGCCCCGGAAGCGGAGTAAAGACGCTGAGACATATTTTGGATTAAATAAAGGGTCATTTTATTAAATTAACATAAATTTAAATAACGTAACTTTAAATACATAAATTTAAATATTTAAATTCAACTATAACTAAGGACCTGCAGAGGCCAAAACTAACTGGGCGGAAATTCCTGCCAGAAACTTCCTTGGCAACATTGGGCAAAAACTCCTTGCTAAACCAGGTGAAGGTAGCCACATTCACCTGGATCCAGGCCAGGCCCCTTTGTCGTGTGGGAGGAGCACACTCTCCAATCCCCCAAAGAAATTGGATCCGGTGATTCCCATGGACATCCTCTCTCCAATCCCCAACGTTGTTCTAACCTCTAGTTCCTGGAGAGAGGCGGTCCATCACCTTTTAAAAGGATGCCCAAAGGAGCATGCGCAGTCGCTTCTACCACCCATTTCCACCCCTAACCTGCCAAACCCCAGTGACCAAAGGGAGGCCTAGTCTAAAATCTACGTGCACCGCACCCCCTAACCATTCCATCCATACCGCCAGTGTGGAATAGGTGAAAAAATGGCCGCCTCTAAAGGGGAGGCCACAAAAAATTCCTATTTGGCCCCAAAGCGACCTCCTAAGGACACACTGTTGATAGCAGAGAGTGGGCGGGTGTTTGCTTCTCGGGGCAGCCAGGCAAGGAGGAGGTCCTGTTCAGATCGCCCTTAAATAGGGCGATCAAGGACCTCCCCTTTGGCTTTTGGCGCGCTGCCAAAAGCCAAACTTCCGATTTTGCCGAAAACCGGAAGTTCGGGGTTCCGTGCAGCCGCCAGCAGCGTCCCCCTGCTCTGGGGGCAATTTCGGCCAGTGGTTTAGGCCACCGGTCGGGCATTTCTAATCACTGTGCCACCATAGCTCCTTCTGTAAAAATATGAAAATGGCAATGGTAAAAATATGAAAATGGCAATAAGCGTCACATACCTTTTTCACTATGTGAGGTCAGCCAAAAAATAACATAGGATAAAATATTTTGTGTTTAATTTAACAAATAAAACCAATGTTCAGGAAGGTAGTTCAAGGTTGATTTTATTAAAATCACTGTAGAAAAAGCAGATGTCCATTTCACAAATTCTAGGACCTAATAACCAGCATTTCTGGCAGGATTCTTGCCAATGAAATGTTTCAGAAAGTTTTCTTGATTTTCTGAAATTAGAATGGCTGTGGGCATGACTCATTTCATTCTGTTGGCTGAAATATTGGGAAAAGGTAATAAACAAACTGGATCAATAATTACTTCTGGACCAGGAAGTTCAGTTACTAAATACTTAGCGTTACTTTGGCTTAGAACAGGAGTCCCCAAACTTGGCAACTTTAAGACTTGTGAACTTAGAAGTCCACAAATCTTAAAGTTGCCAAGTTTGAAGAGCTCTGGTTTAGAGAATGATTCTTGCCTTGAGTTTGCAAAATGTAGTTTCTCTAAGTTTCATCTTGGGAAAGAGAATTTCACTGAACTGTTCAAAGACCTTTGTGATGAAATGGAGCCAGAAAAAGGTTTGCATTAAAACCCAATTTTGTAATTCAACTTAATATTTTTAATGCTCATTTTTTTCCTTATTTTCCTTTCTTGTTTGCATTTTAAAATATTTAATACAGGAATTTTGTTCATATATCGGGTCAGCACTTTTGCCAGTACAGAGATTGACATCTTCTAACTCTTTAAGAATTCTTCATCATGAATCATGCTAGCTATAGTTTTTAGATGTCTTAGCTATAGGCCTAAGCTGAAACTATAGTGAAGTAAGAGATGGTTTACCCTTGTTCGATTATTGATTTTTATATTCATGGGATTGTTCCATATCTTGTGTTCTGTCCCAGCGACAAGCTCCCCAAGAAATAGGCCCCTACATACTGATTGTACAATATATATACATACACATACATACCTGTGCCTCATGTATCCCAGCGGCCGGTCAGGTCCCATAGAGTTGGCCTTCTCCAGGTTGAATCAGCCAAGCAATGTCACCTGGCGGGGCCTAGGGGAAGAGCCTTCTCTGTGGTGGCCCCGGCCTTCTGGAATCAACTCTCTCCTGAGATTCATACTGCCCCCACCTTCTCAGTCTTCTGCAAGGTTTTAAAAACTTTCCTTTGCTGACAGGCCTGGGGCCACTGAGTTTTTAATATCCAGCCCCAGGTGACTATTGAATGTATATGTATGATAGGATGAAATGTGGATGATTGGTTTTAAGAATTAGGGTTATAGAGTATATTTTTTAATATTAGATTTCTTATGTGCTTCTTTTATTTACGTCTGTTGTGAGCTGCCCTGAGTCTACAGAAAAGGGTGTCATAGCAATCTAATAAATAAATATAATAAATACATATTCATATACATGTACATATACATATATACATGGAGAGGGGGGGGATTAGGAAATAATTATTTTTTGGTACTTTCTATTTTTTCTTTTCTGTTTTAGTTTGTGTTAGTTTGTATCTTTTTAATTGTAAATTTTAATAAAATACCTGTAAGAAGAATTAGAACTAATTCCCCCTTAATTCTTCTTACAGGTATTTTATTAAAATTTACAATTAAAAAGTTACAAACTAACACAAACTAAAACAGAAAAGAAAAAATAGAAAGTACCAAAAAAACCTGAAAGAAAATTAGAAAAGAACTAAAATTCAAGAATAAAGTAAAGAAAAAGTTGAAAAAATTTCTTCCCATTAGTTCTCAGTTTTATCTGCCCACAGTATGCTAATGTGCCTCATGGAGTTTAACTATACATCATTGTAACCTGAAGATCCCCAGGCAGAACTATGATATGCTATCTGATTTTACTTGCATGCATGCTGTGTGCAAATTATCACTACTCTATGCTTGTATAATACAGTGAGATAAAATATTGCTGTAGTCTTACTCCTTTCTTCCTAAACAAATATTTCCAAACAATTCTGTTTCGAAAGGGATTTGTGAAAAATACAGCTGCAAGACATATGAGGAATTATATTTAAGGATCACAAGATTCCAGTAGGTTAAGAGAATTTGCAGCATTTTTTTCAAATGAACTTCTGATTTCCAATAAAGTACTTTTGTCCAGCAAAATCCCCTTGAAATTACACACTACTAAGTTTAAAAGTATATGCTGGGTTTTTGTTGTTGTTGTTGAATTTATATTTACAGACAAAAGAAGACAAAAGACTAGTATAGAACTATTTCAAGCTTTTTAGCTCTGGTCAGCTAGCCAGACCCTTCTGAGGTTCAAATATGGGCTACTTACTTATTAGGAGATGTATTAGAGATTAAGTGTTTTCTATTTAGCTCTCATCAGACATTTAAGCTCTCTCTTGCTATAGCTGACAAAGTGAGGAGAACCCGTGACTTAGAAGTTAATTCATATACCTAATGTTGTGGTTGGCCCAGCTCCTGCCCCAAGGAATGTGGAGGTGGATGCAGGGGAAACATCAACATGTCATAGGCCTGTTTTATTGCTGACAAAGTCAGGTAGTGCAGTTTCCTCGGACGAAGAAGAAGGTGGGGGTGACTTGGAAGAGGGGGGCTTGGCACACAGTCCATGAAGCCAATCTCCATCATCTTCAGTCGATTTGGATGAGGAAGTGTTAGAACCATGCATGCGCAGAATTATGCATCGAAGAGACCAATTGAAGAAATATTACAGGAGATAAGAGAGGCCACCTGTGTTTGGGTGGGGCTCCAGTAATTAGAGCTGCTGATATAAATAGTAGGGTGCTGGCTTGGTTGTTGTGGAAGATTATCTGATCGTTGTTCTTCAGGACCGTGCTTGCTGTTTCCAGATTTTGTTTGTTGATTTTTCACGACTTTGAAACCAAAGCAGAGCAAAGTGTGTTTCACTTCGTGGAAGAAGGAGGGCTGTGACATTCCTTCACAGCTGCTAGCTAAGTACTTAAGGAATGATTAAGGGGATTGTACAGACTACCAGGTTGTTTTGGGACGAGTGCTCTTTGCAATACAAAAAGGGTGCTTTGTTTCTTTTGCATTTTTGTGATAAAGAACATTGTTTTTGAACTTTCAAGTGTGTGTGTGTCTGAAATTTGTACCCTTGAATTTTTGGAAGACTCATACCATAGAGCCCGGCAGAACACCTAATATGTAAGTAGCCCGAGTTAGAATAGCAGAAGGGTATGGCTGATGAGAGCTAAATAGCTTGAAATAGATCTATACTAGTTTCCTTTTATTTCTTTGTCAGTAAATATAAATTCAACAAAAAAAAAATATTGTGAAAGTGACTGTCTGTGAAGGCTCCTGGAGCTGAAAGCGGAAACAGTATGCTTTGTGCTATATTTTTGATAGACCAGGTTATTTATTTATTTATTTATTTATTTGTTTGTTTGTTTGTTTGTTTGTTTGTTTGTTTGTTTGTTTGCTTGCTTGCTTGCTTACTCATTTGTCCAATGCACAATACATATGGAAGAGAATACACATGAAGTAATATATATATAAAGATAATATGTAAAAATAGAGGAGAAGATATATGAAAGGAAGAAAATATATATGATATATGAGATAAAGGAAATACAATTGGACAGGGAACGAAAGGCACACTAGTGCACTTATGTACGGCCCTTACTGACCTCTTAGGAACCTGGAGAGGTCAATCGTGGATAGTCTAAGGGAGAAATGTTGGGGGTTAGGGGTTGACACTACAGAGTCCGGTAATGAGTTCCACGCTTCGACAACTCGATTGTTGAAGTCATATATTTTACAGTCAAGTTTGGAGCGGTTAATATTAAGTTTGAATCTGTTGCGTGCTCTTGTGTTGTTGCGGTTGAAGCTGAAGTAGTCATTGACTGGTAGGACGTTGCAGCATATGATCTTGTGGGCAATACTTAAATCGTGTTTTAGGCGCCGTAGTTCTAAGCTTTCTAGACCCAGGATTGTTAGTCTATTTTCGTAGGGTACTTACCTTACTTACTTACTTACTTACTTACTTACTTACTTACTTACTTACTTACTTATTTTGACTTCTATGCCGCCCAATCCCGAAGGACTCAGCTACAAGACTTGCCCTGATAGACCGATCCTACCGGAAAACACTATTCTATTTGGTATTTCTTGGGTCAATATGTAAGATCAGTGTTTTTCAGCGAAAGAGTATTCATGAATATTCACTGAGGAATCAGATAGCTGACATGTGGTGACAATTCTTTTTGACAAGAAGTGATGTAGAAATAGTCAGCAATTAATTATACATACGAGTCGGAAATATGATGTAATATCATTTTGCCTGCTCAAATGGTTTCACTTAAATGTTGAGATTATTTTAAAAATAAATTATCCTGGGAATAAGGAGCAAACATTCAAATAAAATATCAAGCTATACAAATATGAAAAAGAATAAGCAAAGACACTATTTGTGTCTGTCTGTTTGTTGTATTCTCTTTCTAGTCTCATCACACAATATACTGACAAGACTAGAAACAGAATTTCATATCCAAGGGTCATTTTCTCATTTTGTACTAAAGCCACTTTATACTGCTCAGAAAGTAGCTTATATTGACAAAGATGCTTAAACCCTTTCTCTGTAAGACTAGAGCTTACTTGTATAACTGAACAAGGGAAAGTCCATTAGATACAACTGCTAGATTTTATAACCTAAAGTGTGATATTTCAGGTTGCAATCCTTTAGTATCAAACCACTACACTTGTATGTGTGTGTGTTTATGTGTGTGGCATTGCACAGGATTTTGGATCAATAAGATCTGTTCTCTTTAAAACCCATGAGATGGACAAGATGTCCAGCCTTCTGGCCATATTGAAATTATCCCGAGGCTAAAGAATTTGTTAATTCGTGTACAATCTTGTACAAAACTGAGACCTTCTAAATATTTTGATTCACTTCATTCTAACTTTTGTTATTTGTTTTTTTCTTTCCTTATTAGACCAAATATAAATAAGTTTATTTTTCAAGATGTCCCTGAACTTGGTTGTTTTCTTGCAGATATTTCATTACCCAAACTAGATAGCATCATCAGTGATAATGCAAGATGATGATTTGAACCCTGACCTACAAATATTTCCCTAGCTCTGCCTGGAGAAGATGCACATATTTAGAAAATTATGACCAAAATTAAGGGTTTTATCTTAAGGACTCAATGGGTCAGGGATGGCTAACCGTTTTGGCACTGAGTACCCATAATGCAATGAGAGTATCCCCTATGCCCCTCACCCCATGCATGCACACACAACAACCCAAATGTGCCACACACATGTGTTCATAACCCCCCCACATTTTCCCTGTTCCACATATACACATGTGACGCTTCATGCGCACCCCCACATGCACGCATAACTCCCATGTTCCACCCACCATGCATATATGTTCATCTCCCGCATGTGCCCCATCCTCCATGCATATGTAGTGGAGTCCCAAAAAACAGCTAGCTGGCAGGAGGCATACGCAAATGCTGAGCTGGGGTGTTGGCTCACATGCCTGCAGAGATGGCTCTATGTGCCACCTGTGCCACATGTGCCATTTATCTCTCTCTCTCTCTCTCTCTCTCTCTCTATCTATCTATCTAATTAATTAATTTGTATGCCGCCCCTCTCCGTAAACTCGGGGTGGCTCACAGCAGTAATAGAAAAACAATATACAATACAAATCTAATAATTAAAACGAAAAACCCATAATTTAAAAAACATACCATACATAAACAATATAGGCCTGGGGAAGTTATCTCAGTTCCCCCATGCCTGACGACAGAGGTGGGTTTTAAGGAGCTTACAAAAGGCAAGGAGAGTGGGGGCAATTCTGATCTCTGGGGGGAGTTGGCTCCAGAGAGTCGGGGCCACCACAGAGAAGGCTCTTCCCCTGGGTCCCTCCAAACAACATTGTTTAGTTGACGGGACCCGGACAAGGCCAACTCTGTGGGACTTAACTGGTCGCTGGGATTCATGCGGCAAAGGTGGTCCCAGAGATATTCTGGTCTGATGCCATGAAGGACATAGCTTCCCCATCATGGCATAGGTTAAAATAGAAAATTAATATCAAAAGGCAAAGTGTACAAACCGGAAGGCCGGAACCATCTTCTGCCGCTTCTCCGGGTCCCGTTGACTAAACAATGTCATCTGGCAGGCCCCAGGGGAGGCCCCAGGGGAAGAGCCTTCTCTGTGGCGGCCACAGCCTTCTGGAATCAACTGCCTCCAGATATTAAAACTGCCCCCACCCTCCTTGTCTTTCGTAAATTGCTTAAGACCCACCTGTATCGCCAGGCATGGGGGAATTGAGATATCTCCCCCAGGCTTATTTATTTATTTTATTTATTTATTAGATTTGTATGCCGCCCCTCTCCACAGGCTCGGAGCGGCTCACAAGAAAAACAATATAAATCCAATACTTAAAAACACTTTAAAACCCTTAATATAAAAAACAATCATGCCATACACAAAGCTGAAACAGCCCAGGGGAATCAATTTCCCCATGCCTGGTGACAGAGGTGGGTTTTAAGGAGTTTGCGAAAGGCAAGGAGGGTGGGGGCAGTCCTAATCTCTGGGAGGAGTTGAGTCCAGAGGGTTGGGGCCACCACAGAGAAGGCTCTTCCCCTGTGTCCCGCCAGATGACATTGTTTTGTCAATGGGACCCAGAGAAGGCCAACTCTGTGGGACCTAACCGGTCGCTGGGATTCGTGCAGCAGAAGGCGGTCCTGGAGATATTCTGGTCCGATGCCATGAAGGGCTTATATAGTTTTATGTATGGTATGCTTGTGTTGTATGGTTTTAATAAGAAGAAGAAGAAGAAGAAGAAGAAGAGGAAGAAGAGGAAGAGGAAGAAGAAGGAGAAGGAGAAGAAACAAGAACAGGATAAAAATGGAACCAAGGATCTCTAGGTAGGAAATGTTTGCTTGTTGAAGAGATTAATTTGGAAAAGGAGCAAGAGCTGCAAGTGTGCGGCAATAAGACAAGATGGTTTTGGTTGTGTCCTAGGAGGACTGGGAATTTCACCTGTCATTCTAATTTTCCAGCAGATTTGGATAATGGAGTTTTAAGTAATGAGAAGAGAGGACTCATTGGAAAAGACCCTGGTGGTGGGAAAATCGAAGCCAAAAGGAGAAGGGGATGGCAGAGGATGAAATGGTTGAGTAGAGCCATTGATGCAGTGAATATGAGTTTGGACAAACTCCAGAAGACTGTGGATGATGGAAAGCTGGCATGCTATAGTCCAGTGATGACGAACCTATGGCTTGGGTCTACGGAGAAGGGCGGCATATAAATAGATGGATAGATAGATAGATAGATAGATAGATAGATAGATAGATAGATAGATAGATAGATAGATAGATAGATATATTGGTACACGAGTCGTTGCCCTAGCTCAGCTCCAACATGCTTGTGTTTGCCAGCCAGCTTATTTTTGGATTGTACAGAGGCTCTGGGAGGTCTTTTTTGGCTTCTGTGGAGCCTCCAGGAGGATGGGGCAAGGCATTCTTACTCTCCTCTGGCTCCAGGGAAGTATTTGGAGCCTGGAGAGTGTGAAACGTGAACCTACTGGCCCACCAGAAGTTGGGAAACAGGATTTTTTTCCAGCCTCCATAGGGTGTTTGGGAGGATGGGGAAAGCAGTTTTCACCCTCCCCAGGCATTAAATTATGGGTGCGGGCACTCGCACATGTGCAATAGCACACGCCCATGCTCTTTTGGCACCTGAGGAAAAAAAGGTTCACCATCATTGCTATAGTCCATGGAATATTGAAGTGTTGGACATAGTGACTGAAACAAAAACAGGTTTTCATGCTTCCTACCAAAAGGTATCCAAAACCACAATCTTTGGACTATAAGTGGCCCATTCATGATACAAGAAAGTATCTGGCTATGAGATCCTTAAGTTTTCTTTTGGCTATTTGATTTCTGCTTATTAGATAATAAACAACCAGGTGTAATTTCTCTATGCCTAGTATTCCAAGCCAATGCTCCTCCTATTAAAGGTTCTTATATAAGGATGCCGGCTTCCAAAATGATTCCTATCTAAATGGATTGTTATATTTCAAATCTTGTTTTCCAAGCAGAACCAATGCCCATCAATTCTGATGTGATTATATGGATGATATAAAACTGAAAAATGAACGGGATTGAATACATCAGTCATGTGCACAGATACACAAACAAATGCACATAATTAAAATCTTGAGTAATGATGTATATAATCACATAATGATTCATTTTTCCAGTGTTTTATTGAAGCTCATTGATCATATGTAGATGTAATAAAAAAAGATGAAAAGTTTTGCCAAATTATGCATGCTGTTATTCTTTTGGATTTAATTTTAGAACTTCTTTTATTTAACCCAGAATCTGGGAAGCGAAATCCCAAAGAAAACTATTAAAAAAGAATGGGAAGAGTAGTTCATATCCTCAAATAGAAAATTTTACCATTCACACATACACTCACCCAAGTGGGATTGAATTTAAACTATGAATAGATTTTGAGGAAATCTATTTCCTCAAGATTTTGAAGGGCTGCCACACACAAGAAGGGGTGTGTGTGTTCAACCTATTTTCCAAAGTACCAGAAGGCAAGACAAAAAACAACAGATGGAAACAAATCAAGGAGAGAAGCAACACAGAACTAAGGAGAAATTTCCTAACAATGAGAACAATTACCCAATGGAAAAGTTTGCCTTCAATTTGGGATATATTCTAAACCCAATTCTTTACTCATCTAATACAATTTAAAATGAGGCTCAACTTCTAAGAAAAAGAAATGCTACATTAAACATAGATTGAAAAAACCCACAGAAATTCACAGAAATTTTGAAGTTTCAAATAGTAGATAATATTGTCTTGACAATTAAGTGTGTGTGTAACATATTTTTTGCTGAAAATGAAAAGGAAGGAAGACTACTTTAGATCTATTTTGACCTTATTTGCTTTCATCAGGCAGCCATACCCTCACTGGGATTTGAATATTAGAATATCTTGAATTTATTTGCCAGATTACTAATCCAATCCTACAAGCATATTCAATTTATACATTCAGTATATGCATATGTAATGTTCATGAATTCTTTCCATTACTGTAGAATTATACCTTAAGAATTGAAAACATTTCTAACAACCAAACATAACATTGGAAAACTTATATTTTTGTCTGCTTTTTCACAAATTGTTTTCCACTTGATTATTGACTAAGGGATCTTGAAAAGTCTATTCCTAATCATAAATCCAACTTCAGAATGAATAAAACCAAAGTATCTGATTGTAATATCCAAAAACTATGGATCCTGCAACCAACATATATTCAAATTATATTGAATGAAGCATCCCATTTTATCTCCTTTTAATCATTTTATCGGGATTACATGCACTGGTTTGTCCCAAGCTCCATTCACATGCAGACTTTTATCCTTACGTTTTGTTACTTTTATCTCCAATTTAAGGGCCAAAGAAATTTATTTATTTATTTATTTATTATTTGGATTTGTATGCCGCCCCTCTCCGAAGACTCGGGGCGGCTCACAACAAGTAAAAAACAATCCAATACAATCCAATTAATTAAAATATTATAAGTTTAAGAAAATCCCCAATACTAACATACACACATACAGGCATACCATATATAACTTCAACGTGCCCAGGGGGAGATGTTTAGTTTCCCCATGCCCGACGGCAAAGGTGGGTTTTAAGGAGTTTACGGAAGGCAGGAAGAGTAGGGGCAGTTCTGATCTCCGGGGGGAGTTGGTTCCAGAGGGCCGGTGCCGCCACAGAGAAGGCTCTCCCCCTGGGGCCCGCCAACCGGCATTGTTTAGTTGACGGGACCCGGAGGAGGCCCACTCTGTGGGACCTAATCGGTCGCTGGGATTCGTGCGGCAGAAGGCGGTCTCGGAGATATTCTGGTCCAGTGCCATGAAGGGCTTTAAAGGTCATAACCAACACTTTGAATTGTGACCGGAAACTGATCGGCAGCCAATGCAGACTGCGGAGTGATGGTGAAACATGGGCATACCTGGGTAAGCCCATGACTGCTCTCGCAGCTGCATTCTGCACGATCTGAAGTTTCCGAACACTTTTCAAAGGTAGCCCCATGTAGAGAGCATTACAGTAGTCGAACCTCGAGGTGATGAGGGCATGAGTGACTGTGAGTAATGAGTCCCGGTCCAGATAGGGCCGCAACTGGTGCACCAGGCGAACCTGGGCAAACGCCCCCCTCGCCACAGCCGAAAGATGGTTCTCTAATGTCAGCTGTGGATCGAGGAGGACGCCCAAGTTGTGGACCCTCTCTGAGGGGGTCAATGATTCCACCCCCAGGGTAATGGACGGACAGATGGGATTGTCCTTGGGAGGCAAAACCCACAGCCACTCCGTCTTATCCGGGTTGAGTTTGAGTCTGTTGACACCCATCCAGGCCCCAACAGCCTCCAGGCACCGGCACATCACTTCCGCCGCTTCGTTGACTGGGCATGGGGTGGAGATGTAAAGCTGGGTATCATCGGCATATTGATGATACCTCACCCCATGTCCTTGGATGATCTCACCCAGCGGTTTCATGTAGATGTTAAATAGCAAGGGGGAGAGGACCGACCCCTGAGGCACCCCACAAGGGAGAGACCTCGGAGTCGACCTCTGACCCCCCACTAACACCGACTGCGACCGGCCAGAGAGGTAGGAGGAGAACCACTGAAGCACAGTGCCTCCCACCCCCAACCCCTCCAACCGGTGCAGAAGGATACCATGGTCGATGGTATCGAAAGCCGCTGAGAGGTCGAGGAGCACCAGGACAGAGGATAAACCCCTGTCCCGGGCCCGCCAGAGATCATCCATCAACGCGACCAAAGCGGTTTCCGTGCTGTAACCGGGCCTGAAGCCCGACTGCTGGGGACCTAGATAATCGGCTTCTTCCAAGGACCGCTGGAGCTGGAGTGCCACCACCTTCTCGACAACCTTCCCCATGAAGGGAAGGTTGGAGACTGGACGATAGTTGTTAAGTACTGCTGGGTCCAGGGAAGGCTTCTTGAGGAGGGGGCGCACAAGCGCTTCTTTATAGAGTGATGGAAAAACTCCCCTCCCCAAGGAAGCGTTGGTAATCTCCTGGGCCCAGCTCCGTGTCACCTCCCTGCTGGCCGAAACCAACCAGGAGGGACACGGATCCAGTAAACAGGTGGCAGAACTCACAGCTCCAATGACCTTGTCCACTTCATCAGGTGTCACCAGATCAAACTCTTCCCAGACAGGTGGACAAGTACTAAAATGTGATTTAAAATATAATTTAAAATATTTTTTTAAAAAACCCATTTACTAAGCAAACATACACACAAACATACCATGCATAAATTGTACATGCCCGGGGAAGATGATTCAGTTCCCCCATGCCTGACGACAAAGGTGGGTTTTAAGGAGTTTACGAAAGGCAGGGAGAGTAGGGGCAGTTCTAATCTCTGGGGGGAGTTGGTTCCAGAGAGTCGGGGCCGCCACAGAGAAGGCTCTTCCCCCGGGGGCCCGCCAACCGACATTGTTTAGTTGACGGGTCCCGGAGAAGGCCCACTGGGATTCGTGCGGCAGAAGGCGGTCTCGGAGATATTCTGGTCCAGTGCCATGAAGGGCTTTAAAGGTCATAACCAACATTTTGAATTGTGACCGGAAATTGATCGGCAGCCAATGCAGACTGCGGAGTGTTGGTGAAACATGGGCATACCTAGGTAAGCCCATGACTGCTAGGTAAGCCCATCACTGCAAAATTCGGCACGAACCCAACACTATTCTTAAGGTGTTGTACTGAACTGAAATGATTTGATTCATCCTTACACTGCAACCTACATTATCTAGTCATATTAAAAATAACCCACAGAAGCCTAGTTTTGGGGCAGAGAAAAATAATCATGAATTGGAAACCCACTATGTATTTTAAATTTTTTTAAAAAAAGACACCACTTTCATTTTGGGAGCTGTTTGGGGATTTCTAAGGAAGGAAGTTGGTACTTTAATTGGTACTCAAAGGATCCATTTTATCTTTTAAAACCCCAGACCACAAAATGTGGCTAAAATCCTGGAGATCCGTGGAGCTATTATGCAGCTCAAGTGTTGCAGTAAATGTCTGACCTTTTCATAGAGCTTCAGTTGATGGACAGTGATGGACCACAGAATACAATCTTATAATTCCAGGAAACAGAAATCTTTCTTTTTATCTGAAGTGTCCTTTTCATTACAGGGGCTCTGTTCACATGCAATTTAAAAACTTACCAACGGGCAGCTATTTTGCTGAGTGGATGTAGCACTGTACACTACTTGTAAGGCATTACATCATAAGAAGAATATTAATCCTGCAAACAAACAAGCAAATGTAATTCATGCTACCTGTCTCAGTGCAAAGTGAAACAAAATGTACACACTTCTAAAGTGACCTTCATCACTTCCCACGCAGTGCTTTTTTTTTTTTTGAGAACAAGAAATATAAAGTGTGCTCCAAACATGTCATGTGGAATGTTGTAATTAGAATTAATGGGAATATATGCAAAAAAATGTGCAGATAATTTGCTTTGCTACCTCCCACAAACTGTGCTAAATTACTTAGCTTCAAGTTCAGTAAAACAAAATGGTTCAAGCATATAATAGATTCTGGAAATTATCCTGAACATTTGCACTTTTTTTGACTTTATATAATGAACAACCATTTTCAACATTTGCTTTAGGATTTGCCGTGCCACACTTAGTCTTGATAAATTGCTTGTTGGAGACACATCTTTCTTTTATTAGTGTATTCAAATTACATTACAGTAGTCCCTCGCTATATCGCGCTTCACCTGCCGCGGCTTCACTTCATCGCGGGTTTTGAAGTCAGCTTCATTTGAATGATTTTACCACACAAAAAGCGCTAGAATCCCCCAGCGGGACTCCCAAATGATGAGCGGGACGGGGACTGAGCTCTGGCGGAGGCCCGTCTCCTCGTTCAATCCCCCTCGCCAGTGCCGAAAGGAAAAAAAAGAAAGGAACGCGACGCGGCGGGGATTTCCAGACTGGGCTCGAGGGCGGAAGAGGAAGTGCTCGAGGGCGGAAGAGAGAGAGAGAAAAAAAGAAACAGCCGGGGCAGCTCACCAGGGACTTTACAGCCGGGGCAAGGCAAAAAACACAACATTTGGCCGAACTGCTGCAAAGAACAGAGTAAGTAGTAGTGGGGGGGAAAGGTTAGCCGGCTGTTGCTCGCCTCCAGGCATCCAGAGCTGGTGGGAAGGAGGATAAATTCCCCATCGCGGATTTCACCTATCGCGGCAAGGTCTGGAACGTAACTCCCGCGATAGGTGAGGGATTACTGTATATTCGTTTATTGATATGTCCATTAGTTTTAATAGGTAAGACCTATTGTATATGGTTTATGACCGCTGAAGGAAGACTGTTCAGTTCCAAATTCAGTGAGTTCCACACAAGGAACAAAACACAAGTTTAATGTACCTAAACATGAATAATAGTGAAAAATCTACACTTATCATTGGGGGGGGGGGGGATATTCCTATCAATTAACAATAGCAGTCTTCTAAGGCAGCGTTTCCCAACCGGTGTGCCGCGGCACACTAGTGTGCCGCGAGACATGGCCAGGTGTGCCGCAAGAAGCTCCAGCTGGGCGGGGCGCTGCCGGCGCCCCTGCCTGAGTGTCGTCCTGTGGATGGTCTTGGGCTTCACAGTCGCTTCCTGGTTCCCTCTCCTCCCACCACCAGTGTCTCCCGCCGCCGCCTCCCACCAAGCCGTCGCCCGTTGCCATGGGTTCTTCGAGTGGGAGCTGCCGCTTCCCTCCGTCCAGCTCAGCCACGCTGCCGTAGAAAGCACAGAGGTTATTGCCACCGCTTCTGCCTCCACTCAGGGAGCCACCGTGGTCACCGCGCCTTTTCCTCTCACTCAGCTCAACCACAGTGGCTCCCTGAGTGGAGGCAGAGGTGGCGGCAATAACCTCTGCACTTTCTACGGCAGCGTGGCTGGGCTGCCTGGAAGGAAGCGGCAGATCCAAGGAATGAGGCACTGGCGGAGGGAGGAGAGGCGGAGGGAGGAGAGGGAACCAGGAAGCAACCGTAAAGCCCAAGACCAGCCACAGGACGACCTTCAGCCAGGGGCACCGGGACCGCGCGCAGCCATGGTGGGAGCAGCATGAGAAAGAGAGGATTCCATCCCACGAGGAGACGCCCACCGAGCTGCAGGTCCCGCTGCCGTCACCTTCTTTCCCTCTGCCTCTTTCTCCTCATGCAGCCTGAGCCCACCTTTGCGATTCCGCCCTGGCTTTCGCTTCGCCCCATGATTTCCCCGCAATTTCATCCAGGCCACCTCTTGCCTCCTTTTAAACTGCGGGGAAATCTGCGGACGAAGCAAAAGCCAGGGCGGGAGAGAAGCGCGGGGGTGGGGAAGGAGGAGAGCCCGTCAGCACTTCCCCTCCGCCAAGCTGCCTGCTTGTCCTCGCGCCTCGTTGCTACCTCCTGCCTTTTTCCAGGGGCCTTTGGAAGGTACTCAGGGAAGGGGGGGATTGGGGGTGGCTGCAGCGGCTTCTCGTCCTCCTCATCGGGCTGCTAACGCCCGCCCGGCCCCTCTTGCATGCAGTCCCTTCACCGAGCGCTTTTTTCTTCTCACAGCTGAGGCAGGATTTGGAATGTCGGGGGTGTGTGCGTGCAGGCTCCGCATCCCCCTGCCACCCGGAACATTTAAAATAAGAAAAACCTCCGCCGGCCTCCGCAGAGAAGAAAGGAAGAGAGAGAAAGAGAGAGAGAGCAAGAGAGACATAGCAAGAGAGACAGAGAGAGAGACATAGCAAGAGAGACATAGCAAGAGAGGCAGAGAGAGAGAGAGAAAGAGAAAGAGAGAGAAAGAAAGAGAGCTAGCAAGAGAGAGAGAAAGAGAGACAGAGAGAGAGAGAAAGAGATAGCAAGAGAGAGAGAAAGAGAGAGAAAGAAAGAGAGAGAGAGAATGAAAGAGAGATAGCAAGAGAGGCAGAGAGAGCAAGGGAGAGAGAAAGACATATAGGGAGGGAAGGAGGGAGAGAGAAAGAGAGCAAAAAAGAGAGGAAGAAAGAAAGAGGGATGGAGAGAGAGAAAGAAGGGAAGGAAGGAAGAGAGAGAAAGAGTGAGGGAGAAATAGAGTGAAATGGAGGAAGATTTTTTTTTGTCAAAACTTTTCTTTAGCCACCCCCTCCCCCTTCAGTGTTCCCCAGGATTTTGAAAATATGAATAATGTGCCGCGGCTCAAAAAAGGTTGGGAAACACTGTTCTAAGGAGCTGCCACAAAGAAAAGGGAAGTCAATCTATTTGCCAAAGCACCTGAAGACAGAAGCAACGATGGTTAGGATCTACCATAATTAAGGAGACAACAAACGTAGAAACAAGGATAAAGTTATGAGTGGACCATCACTGGAGATTTTGGAGAAGAGATCATATAGGTTCTTCTGCTTGAACAGTGGGTTGGACTAGAAGATATTTGAATTGTTATTTGTTTTTTTAAACTTTACTAAATAAAAGGTCACAATAAATAAAATGTTTATTTTGAATTGGAATGTTAGGATTTCCATTTTGATCTTGAATTTCACACTGGATTGTCTCTTCAAATGTAGTTTTAATATCCCCCCAGATCCTATGTTAACAGAAATTATACATTTGTTTCAGTTTCCAAAGTTCTATAATCTTCCACATTAAAATAAAACACAAACAAACAAGACATTTTTATCAGATTAAAAAAGATAAGTGCATACATTTAGAGTTTTACTATACAAATTAAAACACGAAGAAATACTGTTTGCATTGTACATGGATGAGTTTATGATAGTTATATTTTTCTATATCACCACCACCCCAAACAAAAGCAGCAGAGACCAATGATATTTTGGATCTAATTTTAGACATATTGCCACAAGAAGTTATAGAAGGAATTTCAGTGTAAACTGCAAAATGTCAGATGCTTGGTTCTTTGGGATTAAATATGAATCTTTGAGAATGATCTAGAGGGCACCTAAAAATGCTCCGAAGGGTAAATTCTATGAATCTATTGCTGAGGTTAAGTGGGTCTGGTCTAATATTCTATTTTTAGACCAAGCCCACTGGATTAGAAATCAAATAAAGGAAATTGAGTTTTTAGTGCTTGTAAAGCAGTTTGTAAAGCACTACAAATAGAAAGAATAATTTTAAAAACTCTTAGTCTGACTTGTAAAACAGTTATCCCTATCAAAGCAACTCTCCTTTCTTTTAATTTCTGTATTGAAGTATTTTATTGCGATACAGATCAAACAAGCCAGGATATAAACCATCCAACAATATTGCTATATAAACAAAGCATTATAAATAGAGTCGACAGGTACTGGTCAATGAACCAGTACCATTCTGGTAGTAGACAAAGGCCAGAAGACTACAGTGGTGAAAAATGTAGTTGTATCAAGTGACAGCAACATCAAGAAGAAGGAAGATAAGAAGCGAAGAAATATCAGTGCCCCGAGGAGGAACTGGAGAATATGTAGAAAGTGAAGGCCAAAGTGAAACATAGAATAATAGAGTTGGAAAGAATCTTGGACGTCTTCTAGTCCAACCCCCTGCTCAAGTAGGAGATACTGTTGTGGTTAGCTCTGGCCCAGCTCCTGCTCCAAGGACTGTGGCTGTGGGGGAGACATCCACATGCCGCAGGACTGTTTTGCCCCCCAGTGGAATCTGATGATGAAGGCTCCTCTGACCAAGAAGACATGAGTGACAGGGAGGAGGAGAGTGGGGCAGACAGCTCAGAAGGAGATCAATTATCTAGCTCCTCCTTGGATTCAGAACAAGAGTTAATGATACAGCCACACATGCGGAGACCGATGCATAGGCAACAACAACTGAGAGATTATTATCAAAGAAAATGATGCCACCTGTGGTTGGGTGGGGTTGTGGTAATTAGCGAGGCTGCTATAAATAGCAGCCTGTGGGTTTGGCCATTGAGGAGGATTATCTGATCGTGGTGTTTCGTGACTGCTTTACTGACTTTGACATTTTGTGTGCTGATTTTTCCCCACTTTGAAACTAAACCAGAGCAAAGTGTGTTTCACTTTGTGAAAGAAGAAGGACTGTGAATTGCCTCACAGCTGCAAGCTAAGTATCACAGAACTGATAAGGGACTTGTACAAATTACCAGTCTGTTTGGAGA
Source organism: Erythrolamprus reginae (assembly GCF_031021105.1). Taxonomy (NCBI): domain Eukaryota; kingdom Metazoa; phylum Chordata; class Lepidosauria; order Squamata; family Dipsadidae; genus Erythrolamprus; species Erythrolamprus reginae. Next base: position 118,689,048 of record NC_091953.1, read on the forward strand.
TGAGTGCTCTTTGCTATACCAAAAGAGGGCTTGGTTTAAGTGAATTTTCATTATAAAGAACATTGTTTTGAATTTTCAAACGTGTGTGCGTCTGAAATTTGTACCTGTGAATTTTTGGGAGGAGTCTACCAGAGAGCCCGACAGAACACATACATATAAAATATAAAATATCTTTTTTTAAAAAATAGGTCCAAGAAACTACAGACCTATCAGCCTGACTTGAATACCAGGGAAGATTCTGGACAAGATCAAGCAATGAATTAGCAAACACCTAGAAGCAAATAAGGTAAAAACCAAACGCCAACATGGGTTTGTTCGAAACAGATCATGCCAGATTAATCTTATTTCATTCTTTGACAAAGTAACAAAATTAATGGAACATAATTTGATATAATTTCCTTGGACTTCAGTAAGGCATTTGAAAAAGAAGACTGTAACCTACTACTAGATAAAATAGAAAAATGTGGGTTAGATAGCATCACCAGCAGATGGATTGTTAACTGGCTAACCAACCGCACTCAACATGTAGTCCTCAATATAACTGCATCTACACAGAGGGAAGTATTCAGTGGGTTAACGCAAAGCTTTGTTTTAGGTCTCGTACTCTTCAACATCTGTTAGTATTATGTACAAGATAGTTGGTTTGTAATATATAAACAAGCTAACAATGAATGCTTGTATGTATTGAAATACTATAGCTTTAAGAGGTAGTGTTGTAAATTGCCAGAAGAGGGAGCCAGAATGCATGATTCTCTCTCTGCTCTCTCTGTTCTTTCTTCTGATTCACTGTGACTGATGTAGTAACTTCTGTGTTAGTTTGATGGATTTGTAAGCTGTAATGTATGTCTGATATGTAAGACAAAGACAGGCTTGTAATATTATTATTGTATTAAGAGTAGTGTTGGGCGAACCGAACTTGCAAAGTTTGGGCTCGTGCTGAACTTTGAAGTGTTCGGCATGCCGAGCCTGAGCCTGAACTTTTTAAAAAGTTTGGGTTCGGTGTTTGGCATTCGCTTGAACACTGTGAAGCCCTGCCGCCTGGGAGGAGAGTGGGGAGAGTGGGCGGGGATTTGACGTCACCGAGACTCCTTCCTGGCCGGCCGAAATGGGGAGGAAGGAATCTCCGTGATGTCAAAACCCCGCCCTCGGAATCCCATTGTGGGATTCCCCACCTCCTTTTGCTTGCAGCGCCGCTGCGGGATCCTTTTCTGTAAAAATAAAAGGAAGCAAAAGGAGGTGGGGAATGTTTATTTTTACGGAAAAGGACACTGCAGCGGTGCTGCTGCTGTTCGGGTTCAGGTTCGGCGAACTCACCCAAACTTCACAGCAAAGTTCAGCCGAACTTGCCGAACCTGAATTTTGTTGGGTTCGCCCAACACTAATTATGAGGAATTGACTGTTTAACGTATCTGTGCTGTTTCTAAAGTAAACACTATTTTATACACTTTTAATGTAGCTGTCTCGTATGACTGAATAATTACATCTCCTGGAAATCTGCTGGAATCCCATGTTTGTACTGGAAATGAGTCTATTTCTGGCCTCCAGAGGGCTTCTAGAGCCTGGGGAGACCGTTTTTGCCCTCCAGGAGGCTCAAGGGAAACCTCTCGAGCCCTGGTTCCCAATTTGGAGCCCATGCCCCAAAGGGGGGCAATTTCATTTTTAAAGGGGCAGTTGGAACCTTGTTTAAACCTAGTTAATGGACTTTTAGGTTTCCTCCACATGAGTAGTTCACTTTTTGAATAATAAAGAGTTTTATATCATGGGGGGAGGCTTCAGGATTTTAGAGATGCTTATGTAGGGCATGGCCAAAAAAAGGTTGGGAACTGCTGCTCTAGAGCCTGAGGAGGACAAAAATGCCCCCCACCATGGTGCAGGAGGCCAACTAGGCCATGCCCACCATGGTCACACCCACCCCGCAACTGGGTAGAGAAACTGCTGCTTAAATTTTTGAAGCCCTGCCATGTGTCCAGAAGGGTATAATGCTATAACCCTGGACAGAACCTTCAAATTCTCAGGTGTCTAGTAGAGAATCAAAGATTGAGGAAAACACAGACCATCTCCCGGGGAGGAAAGGAGAGAGGAAGGGAGAGACATAGAGAGAGAGAGAGACAGAGAGAGATACAGAGATAAAAATTCCAAGTACAGTGGTACCTCATGATACGAACTTAATTGGTTCCAGGAGGAGGTTCGTAAGGTGAAAGGTTCGTAAGATGAAACAATGTTTCCCATAGGAATCAGTGCAAAAGCAAATAATGCGTGCAAATCCTTCAGAAAAATCCCAAACTTTAGAAGGGAGGCAAACAGAGGGCAGGGAGGAGCAGCTAAAGGGGGCGGGTGGAAGAAGCAAGGCTAGGCTAAAGGGTGAGTGGGAAGGAAGAAAGGCAAGGGGGGCGCCCCTCCCTTTTCTTTCCTAAAAAGACACTCTTTCAGTGCTTGCAAGCATGCTGTTGTCCTACTTTTTTAAATGCAGTCTTTCCCCCTCCAAGCCGCCCCTCCCTTTTCTTTCTTCAAAAAAAGGGGGGGGAAGAAACCCCTTCATCTCAGCAGCAGCGGCTTGGGTTCGTAAGGTGAAAATAGTTCAGAAGAAGAGGCAAAAAAACTTAAACACCAGGTTCGTATCTTGAAAAGTTCGTTAGAAGAGGCGTTCGTAAGATGAGGTATCACTGTACAGGACCAGCAAACCCTCAGAATTTTTCCCTCCCCCTTTCATTATTGTTGTGTGCAGATGTGTGAAAAGAAGGCAAAACACCACAGGCTTATTCCTGCTTACAGCGTTTTGGCACTGCAATGAAACATTATGTAGGAGTGAATTACACTTTTGGAAGGAGTCTGTGACAGTGAAATAAAGTGTATTTGACATGCCTTTTATTTCTTTGGCAAAACTGTTACCTGCCATGAAATCCTCCCAATGCGGCTGCAGAATGTGGGATAATTAGCTGTTATGTGCAGAGCGTCATGGCTTGTAAATAATAGGAAGTTAAAATTAGATTTCAAACTTACATATTTAGGAGTCTGCCTCTCTCTGCCTTAAAAATATATATTGATACTGAATACCAAGTAGTCCAAATTGACCTCCATAAAACTCCATAATCTTTGTTTATTAATATAATTCTATGCAAATGGCCACTAAAATTTACTATTTATACATAACTTCCTATTTGTTTTGGAAATCAAATATTCCCCTTCTTTCAATATGACAGGTATCAGTAAGTCAGGGGTCGACAAAGTTGTTCAGAATCTAGGAGCCAGCCAAAAAATTTAGGAGCCAGAATTTTTTTTAAGCAAACTTGGTTTTTTGCCGAGTCTTCACCTGACATCGCTTTCACCCCCTCCCCCCCGGCGCAGGCCTGGCTCCGCCGAGCCGGCTCTGCTGTACTCCCGTCGGGATCCGAGGGGAGACCGTTAGTCAGAAACCGAAACAGAGAAGAAGGAAAGGGAGACCGGGCCGGGGACGCGGGGGAGGGGGGAGGGGGGAGGAGGGGTTACTGGTCGGAAGTCACCGCGCACGCGGCCGGAGGAGGAATGAACAAAACCTCACGCCGGGAGGGGAGGGGCTTCCGCTTCTCTCCGAAGGCGGGTGAGCGGCCAAGATCGGAGCGTCTGTGTGCGGTGGGGGGGAGTGAAGGGGTTCGAGTAGGAGGCGGAATGGAGGCAAGGGGGGGAGGGAGAGACGCACGCAAGCGCAGGGGACGCTGGGAAAGCAGCTCGCTCCGAGGTTGATGGGCGGAGCTACGGAAGCCAAGATGTACCATTTCTGGGCGTAAACACAAGGCGGGAAAAATATACTGTATACACATACAGCAGTGTTTCCCAACCTTTTTGGAGCCGCGGCACATTTTTCATATTTTCAAAATCCTGGGGAACATGGGGGGGGGCGCTAAAAAAAGTTTGGACAAAAAAAATCTCTCTTCCTCCCTTTCGCTCTATTTCTCTCTCCCTCCCTCTTTCTCTCTCTTCCTTCCTTTCTCTCTCCATCCCTCTTTCTTTCTCTCTTCCTTCCTTCCTCTCTTTCTGTCTCCTCCTTCCTCTCTCATCTCTTTCCTTCCTCTCCCTCCCTTTCTCTCTTTCCTTTCTCTCCCTTTCTGTCTATCCTTTCTATCTCTCACCCCTTCTCCCTCTTTCATTCCCTTTCTCTCCCTCCCTTTCTCTCTCATTCCTTTCTCTCCCTCTTTCCTTCCTATCTCTCTTTCTTTTTCTCCCTCCTTCATATCTTCTTTCTCTCCCCCTTCCTCCCTCTTTCCTTTCTCCCCCTCCCTTTCTCTTCCTTTTTCTCTATCCTTTCTACTTCTTACTCTTTCTTTCTCTCCCTCCTTCATTCAATTTTCTCTCCCTCCCTTTCTCTCCCTTTCTCTCTCTTTCCTTTCTCTCCCTCCCTTTCTCTTCCTTTTTCTCTATACTTTCTACTTCTTACTCTTTCTTTCTCTCCCTCCTTCATTCAATTTTCTCTCCCCCCCTTCCTCCCTCTTTCCTTTCTCCCCCTCTTTCTCTTCCTTTATCTCTATCCTTTCTACTTCTTACTCTTTCTTTCTCTCCCTCCTGCATTCAATTTTCTCTCCCCCCCTTCCTCCCTCTTTCCTTTCTCCCCCTCCCTTTCTCTTCCTTTTTCTCTATCCTTTCTGCTTCTTACTCTTTCTTTCTCTCCCTCCTTCATTCAATTTTCTCTCCCTCCCTTACTCTCTCTTTCCTTTCTCTCCCTCCCTTGTTCTCCCCTGGGGCTGCCTGTGCCTGCCCTGCACCACCCAACACGGACGGACAGCCCCCGGTCGTCGGTTCGTCGCCCCCCACCCCCCCACGGAGGGAGATCAGGCTGGCGAGGGCGGTAGAACTACGTCACCAGCCACTGGAGGGAGATCGGGCTGGCGGGGGTGGCGAATCCACCTCCCCAGCCGCGCGGAGGGAAATCCGGTAGGCGGGCGGGTGGCCGCGGCTCCCTGCGCGCCCCTGGAAAAGCGTACAGGGAACGGTGCCCAGGGCCGCTTTAGCCGCCCCCCGCTCCCCCCGCCATCTCCCCGCGACTGCCTGTGCCGCTGCAGCCGCGGGCCCCCCCCCGCTCCCACCGCCAGTGCCCTCCCGCCGGGCCCCAAAGGACACTTGCCGATGACGACAGGGAACCTTCAGCTGGGCGGGCACTGCCGTGCCGGTGCCTCCGACCTCCCGGTTCCTGCTCGATGCCGCGGTTTCTGGCGCTCTCCTGCTGGGCCCCAAAGGAAGGCGGGAAAAAGGCGCGAAGCATGGAGCTCTCCTTCCTGCCTGCCTTCTTTGGGACCCAGCAGGAGAGCGCCAGAAACCGCGGCATCGGGCAGGAGCGGAGAGGTCAGAGGCACCGCAGCGCCCTGCCCAGGCGGCACACCGGTTGGGAAACGCTGACATACAGTACAGTAGGCAACATTTTCTAGGCGCCAGACAACATTTTCTAGGCGCCACTGGCGACCAGGCGCCTGGGTTTGTCGAACCTTGCAGTAAGTTATACTTTGATAAATTAGCATAGTGTGCTTATGATTTAGTATGGAAATTTCCCCTTCTCTATAATGGCTCATCCCATTCAATACTCTGTTTTATGGAGTTTATGATTAAAAGTTGTTAAAGTTGTTCAGGTTTGTTAACTGCAGAATGAAGTAAAAACTGGCAAGTACAATCACTATTAACAATGTATTGCTCTGCCAAAAATCTACAATGAATGTTTTTGAAATAAACCTCTGTTTTTTCAATGTGATATTTCTGACTTATAAATTCCTGAGAATTTCATTTGATCTTTTCTCAGTAACATTTCTGAATTTCCTTTAATGTTGAAGATTATGAAGGCTTTGCTTTGTTGTGTATTTATTTATTTACCTCCATCTTTCATTGGACCAAGGCAAATTTATTTATTTAGTAAACAATATTTCAGGTGGTGCCCTGAGATAATGCCAAAACAGTTCATATAATAGAAGGCAAAGGCAATAGAAAATAAAATATTATAACATACCACGTTGAAATTTGACTTAGAATGAATTGGCATAAATAAGGAGCCAGTGGCATTACATCAGAAATAATTGTTGTAGAACAAGCAAAATCAGCCATCCTTAAAAACATCTTTTGAAAATGAAATCAGCGTAATGCAGATTTCAGGTGAATCTTTGGGTGGGGGGAATTCCCCCCACTCCCAACCCACTTTCTCTTGTATCCATCATTTTAACATAATAGAACAGAATAACAGACTTGGAAGGGACCTTGGAGGTCCTCTAGTCCAACCCGGTGTTCAGGCAGGAATCCCTACACCATTTCAGACAAATGATTGTCCAATCTCTTCTTAAAAACTTCCAGTGTTTAAAATTGTGTTTAATTGGAAGATAAGCCCTCAATCATAGTATACAATCAGGAGCAGTAGAAGCTCTTTTAAAAAGTTTAACCCCAAACTAATTATAGTGTTGTTGTTTCTTTGGTAATATCGATATTTTAAAATAGGTCTGGGAATGTATTGGCTATTAGTTCAAACAGCAAAATGAGTTGCTGTTTGAACTAATGCAGTTTAAAGCTGCTTTGCTTTAAATCAACTGAGTCTGTAAACAGAGAGACTCAACCCAACCAAATAATAATATATGCCTCCATAGAATGAGAAAAACAGGTGCAATATGTGTCAGAGAGCAAGTCTGGTCTAGTAGTTAAGGTGCTGGCTGAGAAAATGGTATGTTTGGAGAAACTGGAAGCATCACGGTCAGACAGGCTAGAAAAATAGTGGGCTCTGATGAACTCCAGGAAAATCCAGCCAGACAAACCACTGTCAGGGGGATAGATTTACACCACAATAATAATTATAATTATCAATTATAAACCAATCAATTACTCTAGAAACTAATAATCTGCTCTCTAATAAACAATTTGGATTCAGAAAAAAACTATCCTGCAATCTACAGCTCCTTCACTGCAAAAACATATGGATAACTCATCTTGATCAAGGAAAATCTATAGATGCAATTTATATTGACTTCTCCAAAGCCTTTGATTCAGTGGTCCATGACAAACTACTTCAAAAACTCAAATTCTATGGCATCCCAGGATCCCTCCACAACTGGACTACTGCATTTCTGTCTAACAGGCAACAAGTGGTCAAAATAGGAAGCTCCTTATCCACACTCGTCCCTGTAAAGCGTTGTCCCCCAAGGTAGCGTACTGGGACCTACACTCTTTATTCTCTACATCAATGACCTTTGCGACCTCATCATAAGCAACTGTGTTCTTTTTGCAGACGATATAAAATTCTTCAACACCACTGATAACACAACTACCCTACAAAAAGACCTAGACTCAGTTTCTGACTGGTCCAACACATGGCAACTCCAAATCTCAACCAGCAAATGCTCTGTCCTACACATCGGCAAAAAGAATCAGAACTTCAAATACAAACTTAATAAACAAATTATCACAGATAATCCCCACTCGGTCAAGGACCTCAGGATACTAATAACTAAAGATCTAAGTGCCAAAGCCCACTGCAACAACATCGCTAAGAAGGCCTCAAGAATTGTAAACCTAATCCTACGTAGCTTCTGCTCTGGAAATCTCACACTACTTACCAGAGCTTACAAAACTTTCGCCAGACCCATCCTCGAATACAGCTCATCTGTTTGGAACCCATATCGCATCTCAGACATTAACACCCTTGAAAATGTTCAAAGATATTTCACAAGAAGAGCCCTTCATTCCTCCACTCGAAACAGAATACCCTACAAAACTAGACTTACAATCCTGGGTCTTGAAAGCTTAGAACTATGACGCCTTAAACATGATCTAAGTATTGCCCACAAGATCATATGTTGCAATGTCCTGCCTGTCAAAGACTACTTCAGCTTCAACCACAACAACACAAGAGCACACAACAGATTCAAGCTTAACATTAATCGCTCCAAACTAGACTGTTAAAAAATATGACTTTAGTAATCGGGTTGTTGAAGTGTGGAACTCATTACCGGACTCTGTAGTATCATCCCCTAACCCCCAACATTTTACCCTTAGACTATGCACATTTGACCTCTCCAGATTCCTAAGAGGTCAATAAGGGGCATACATAAGCGCACTAATGCCTTCCGTCCCCTGTCCTATAGTCTCTCCTATATCTCATATTTCTTCTCTACTATATCCTCTATAACCTTCAATGTGTATTATTGTGTATTGGACACAATAAATAAATAAATAAAAATAAGATGTTGAAATTAGCAGCTAATTGGCATCTGGGAGATTTCATGGAGAGAAAAGGAAAAAAGCAGAGTCTAAAACATCAAAGGCCAAGAATATTCTTTTTTTTACAATTAAATTTGGAGACATTACAAAAAGAGAAAAGAATCTGGGGGAAAGCATTTTCTATGTGGATTTAAAGTATTTTATACAGTTTTGACACGTAGCCATCTTGAGAGTATTATGGATTTGAGAGAGCCTTTTGCTGGTAGAAGGAGAGCATTGCAATACTTAGTGGAAGACAGAAGAGAAAGTGCAGCTGTGAAACTTGACCTTGACTACCAGAAAAGATGATTTGGAAACTGTGAGAACTTTTAAGGAGCGTTTGTTTGCCTGGTTTCAATTTTTTATGACTGTGGAAGATAATAAACTTTCGACTTGGAGTGGTTTAGACTGATATTTGAATTGAACATTAGAATTTGAAAATAAAAAGAGACAATGTGGACTATAAGTCTAATTAAATGTGATCCAACATAAAAAAACTTAAATTGTTTTTGTTAAATTGGCAATAAATGGACTATAAGCTTTGGATGTATGAGGAATAACTTGAGAAGTTAAAAAATATGTGTAAAACTCTAAAAGGTCATAAAAAATCAGAAATTTTGCTGGAATACACAGAGCAGGAAATAGGAAAGAAGGTGGTAAAAGATAGCATAAATGAAGAGCAAGAAAATAACATTGAAGAAAAAGGAACTTAAAGTAAAAAAAACCCAGTTAGATTATTTCACTGAGATTTGCAGTGGCACTACAAGAGTAGACAAGAGAGAACATCCCCCCTTCCCTCCCAAAAAAAGAATCAACCAAAGGGTAAAGAGGAAAATGGTGGGAAGAGATTAGGAGAAATTTTGGAGGTAAGTACTTAGAAAGATAGAAACATAGAAGATTGACGGCAGAAAAAGACCTCATGGTCCATCTAGTCTGCCCTTATATTATTTCCTATATTTTATCTTAGGATGGATATAAGGCATGTTTAAATTCAGTTATCGTGGATTTACCAACCACGTCTGCTGGAAGTTTGTTCCAAGCATCTACTACTCTTTCAGTCAAATAATATTTTCTCACGTTGCTTCTGATCTTTCCTCCAACTAACCTCAGATTCTGCCTCCCTGTTCTTGTGTTCACTTTTCTATAAAAACACTTCCCTCCTGAACCTTATTTAATCCTAACATATTTAAATGTTTCGATCATGTCCCCCCTTTCCCTTCTGTCCTCCAGACTATACAGATTGAGTTCATGATCATGAAGTCTTTCCTGATAAGTCTTATGCTTAAGACCTTCCACCATTTTTTGACTCAAGTACTTGAATAATACTTGAATAATAAATCCTACCAAGTACTTGAATAATAAATTCAAAAGTGAGAAAAAGAAATCAGTAAAAAAGATACAACACATATTTTTTAAAAAAAGAAAAAAAGAAGTTAAGGGAATGGGATAAAAGAAGAAAATCAATAGGAAATAGATTTTTTGTGATAGCACCAGAATGGTATGTTTTAGTCTCACCTTATCCATGAGAGCTGGCTGGGTAACTTTGGGCTAGTAACTCTTTCTTAGCTGAATCTATCTCAACGAATTGTTGTTGGGGAGAAATAGGAAAGTGCATTGATATGTTCATCACCCCAAGTTACTTATAAAATAATAGTCAGAATAAAAATCTAATAAGAAATAAATAAATAAAAATCTTACCCTAAACCAATCTGGCCCCAGCCAAAAGTACAATTAACAGGGAATGTATTTGGTCTATGAGTTGGAGGCAGAGATCACTTTACTCCCCCATTCCAATGTCTCTCTGGATGTCAAATATGTACCAAACTTAGAAACCTACAATAAACATCTTGGTGTTGTGCTATAGATCTGGCTCCCTTGAAATGTGATGTGTAGTCCAACAGTTATTCGGTCACAGAATGAAAACATGTGAATCGATTGGTTTGCTCAAGCTTTTCCCAATGTTATTCTTACATTTTGAAAGTTTCTTGGAGGACAGAAGAAGTCTGCAAGTACTAACTAACTTACTAACTAACTAACTAACTAACTAACTAACTAACTAACTAACTAACTAATTAACTAACTAACTAACCATATGTTCTGTCAGGCTCTCTGGTAGAATCCTCCCAAAAATTCACAGGTACAAATTTCAGACACACACATGTTTGAAAATTCAAAACAATGTTCCTTATAATGAAACTTCAGTTAAACCAAGCCTCTTTTGGTATAGCAAAGAACACTCGTCTCCAAACAAACTGGTAATTTGTACAAGTCCCTTATCAGTTCTGTGATACTTAGCTTGCAGCTGTGACGCAATTCACAGTCCTTCGTCTTTCACAAAGTGAAACAGACTTTGCCCTGGTTTAGTTTCAAAGCGGGGAAAAATCAGCACACAAAAAGTCAAAGTCAGTAAAGCAGTCACGAAACACAACGATCAGATAATCCTTCACAATGGCCAAACCCACAGGCTGCTATTTATAGCAGCCTCACTAATTACCACAGCCCCACCCAACCATAGGTGGCCTCATTTTCTTTGATAGTAATCTCTCAGTTGTTGTTGCCTATGCATCGCTCTCCGCATGCGTGGCTGTATCATTAACTCTTGTTCTGAATCCAAGGAGGAGCTAGATAATTGATCTCCTTCTGAGCTGTCTGCCCCACTCTCCTCCCTGTCACTCATGTCTTCTTGGTCAGAGGAGCCTTCATCATCAGATTCCACTGGGGGCAAAACAGGCCTGCAGCATGTGGATGTCTCCCACACATCCACAGTCCTTGGGGCAGGAGCTGGGCCAGAGCTAACCACAACACCATACAAGCAAGCAAACAAACAAACAGCTCGTTTGTGCATGTGTTTACCTGATATTGAGGAAGCTATTATGGATTCACTGTGCATTTTCCAGTCCAAGGACAGGCAAGTATGTCAACGTTATGTCCAATAGAGTTAAACTTTCTTTTTCAAGGAATTGAGATCCATAGGTCATAAAGTTGACATAGTTGCTCAAATCTATGCCTGTCCATCTAACAACACTGTTGTGTCAGCCTGAGAGCCTGGAGAGGAAAGAGAAAGCAAGAAATATTTCATTTCTTAGAATATGATTCTCATTACAGTGCCATGACGTTTAATCAGAGAAACATTCCAATTCATGCTTCATGCTGCCTAACTAAAGTGTGTTTTTGTTCTGGACAATAAAATGTGTATAGAACATACCTTATCATCATTAAACTATATTCATTAAACTTTATTCATTAAAAAGGTATAAGAAAGAAAACAACGGAAATCAATAGATATGCTGTATATGACTTAATCGTGCTGTCCTTTGCAACAGCAATTTCATAAAAACCTGCAAAATACTTAGCCATTTTATCTGCCTTTGGAGTATATTAAGGGGGGGGGGGGAAGGAAACTAAATTGGCTTCAAAGGGCCTATTGAGTCCCTTTTCTCTGGAGCCATCTGGGAAGAAATATGCATAAAGATTTTTCACCAAAACATTCATTATTCCTTTGATTCAAAAGATCCCCCCCCCCCCTAATGCTTCAGCCTAAAGGTCCCAGTATATTAAAGTCTCATTTGAAAATCTTTTTTTTTCTTCTGCTGGTAAGGTAAGAACATAGATTTCCATGTATATTTAATAGTCTTTTATAGAAACATAGAAACATAGAAACATAGAAACATAGAAGTCTGACGGCAGAAAAAGACTTCATGGTCCATCTAGTCTGCCCTTATACTATTTTCTGTATTTTATATGTTTATCCCAGGCATGTTTAAATTCAGTTACTGTGGATTTATCTACCACGTCTGCTGGAAGTTTGTTCCAAGGATCTACTACTCTTTCAGTAAAATAATATTTTCTCATATTGCTTTTGATCTTTCCCCCAACTAACTTCAGATTGTGTCCCCTTGTTCTTGTGTTCACTTTCCTATTAAAAACACTTCCCTCCTGAACCTTATTTAACCCTTTAATATATTTAAATGTTTCGATCATGTCCCCCCTTTTCCTTCTGTCCTCCAGACTATACAGATTGAGTTCATTAAGTCTTTCCTGATACGTTTTATGCTTAAGACCTTCCACCATTCTTGTAGCCCGTCTTTGGACCCATTCAATTTTGTCAATATCTTTTTGTAGGTGAGGTCTCCAGAACTGAACACAGTATTCCAAATGTGGTCTCACCAGCATTCTATATAGCGGGATCATAATCTCCCTCTTCCTGCTTGTTATACCTCTAGCTATGCAGCCAAGCATCCTACTTGCTTTCCCTACCGCCTGACTGCACTGTTCACCCATTTTGAGACTGTCAGAAATCATTACCCCTAAATCCTTTTCTTTTGAAGTATTTGCTAACACAGAACTGCCAATACATATATATATATATATATATATATATATATATATATATATATATATATATGTATATATATGTATATATATGTATATATATATATATATAAGATTAAACCAGGCTGTGCTACCAAAGCTGCTTAAAACATTCCCAGAACTTGGCATTATTTAATGTAAAAGACATTTAATATATGGAAAGGAATTATATTGACTTAGAACAGATGGTCGCACCTCTTTATCAATGAAAGATCTTGAAAAGCCAAACAAGGTCAGGCCAGTATTTCAGATTTGTACTGTAGGGTGGAGATTTAAAGCAATGCCAAATCATCTTTATATTGTTAATATAAAAGCTATATCGATTTCGGTTTGAAAGAAACTTTCTGTTTACTTTTACATTAAAAAATAAGGTTCTTTGCCCTGGCTGAACCACTTTTCTGTACCTTCTACATTAATGTTTGATGGCACAAGAACTCAACTCATATCTCTGCAACTCCTCCATTTCTTTGCCTGAGAGAATCCCTTTTTATTGTGTTGATACATTGTCTTGTTTCAGTACAAAGATGTTTATATAATATGGTTAAAGAATATTAACATTCTACTATTTATATAGCTTTGAGCAGTGTTTCTCAACCTTGGCAACTTTAAGGTATGTAATTCAACTCCTGAAATCTGAGAGTTGAAATTCACAAGTCTTGAAATTGCCAAGCTTGAAAAAAACTGGATTAAAGTATTAAGAACTGAGAAAAAAAAAGATATCCTGTCAATATCAATTAAAATTTTGGATGTCAATATTATTACAACAATAAAATTACCGTATATACTTAAGTATAAGTAGACCCGATTATAAGCTGAGGCACCTACTTTTGCTGCAAAAACTGGGAAAACTTATTGACTCGAATAAAAGCCTAGGGTGGAAAATACAGTGGCTATTGGTAACTTATAAAAATGGAATATTCTTCTGCTGCAGCTTCTTAAAATTGTTTTTGTAGGATAATAAAAAAAACATATGAAGAATGGTTGCAGGAACTGGGTATATCTAGTTTAATAAAAAAAACGGACCAGGGGAAACATAATAACAGTCTTCCAATATCTCAGGGTTTGCCACAAAGAAGAGAGAGTCAACCTATTCTCCAAGGCACCTGAGGTTAGAACAAGAAGCAATGGGTGGAAACTAAAGAAGGAGAGAAGCAGCTTAGAACTAAGGAGAAAATTCCTGACAGAACAATGAATCTTTCTGTGGAACAGCCTGCCACCAGAAGTGGTGAATGCTCCAACACTGAAAGTTTTTAAGAAGATGTTGGATACCCATTTGTCTGAAGTAGTGTAGGGGTTCTACCTAAGCAGGGAGTTGGACTAGAAGTTCTCTAAGGACCCTTCCAACTCTGTTGTTATTATTATGTAACTTTTCCTTCCAAATGTTTTTTATTTCTTGCACCTTTCTTCCTCCCCTTCCTAAATCTTTCTTTTTTTAAAAAAATCCTTCTTTTATCGTAACCAAAACCCTCTTAAAATACCTTTAGGAATGTGATCAAACCTGTTATCTTAATCTTCATTACAATATCATTATAATTTTCTTAATAATTGGGATTTCATATATTATTTCAAAACAATTGCTTAAATCTAACTTCCATATGATAAATATTCAGATTTTTCATTTAAAACATACATTACTTCATAAGTTAAAATCATTACTATCTCAATAGATCAGTAAATAACAATTGGGTGTTACTCAATCACTAATTGTAAAGTCTTTCTTCTACATGATATTTATCTTGCATAAGGAGAAACCATACTCTTAAACAAAGGTAAATCTATTCATATTAATTATGTAGAACAAATGATTAACGCCAAAATTCATACTATTATATTATCCTAATCTTTGTATTGTTTTAAACAAGTCAGCATTAACAATCCCCTTGGATATGATAACTATAGTTGGAAGAAAAAAGTTTAATTACACAGTTATCCCCATTTGAAGCAACATTTTATTACAAAATTACCTCTTCTGTTACAGTACTAGAAATTTATCAAATTTAAGTGGGTAACTTACATTTTACTTTCTGATCAAGAGAGAAAGCTATAGTTCCTTCTTCTGAAAGTCTCTTCAACCCTCCCGCCCTTTCCCCCAGTGCTTCCTGTAGAGGAGGAGCTGTGATTGGTTCAGCCTGCTGCCAATTAGACAACTCTGTCAGTGCCTCCTTTCTGTGTAGAGTAGGAACTGTTATTGGTTCAGTCTGCTGCCCATCAGGCAGCTGAGGGGTGTTGCCTGCAAGAGCAGAAGCACAGTTCAAACAAAAAAGCCTGGTGTTGCCAGAGCCATCAGATTTCCTTCCTCCCTGCCTTTCGCATCGAACTGTGCAGCTTTAGAAAATGCTGCACGGGAGTTTTCAGGTCAGTGAAGGTCAGTGACTCGAATATAAGCCGAAGTTAGATTTTTCAGCACATTTTTGTGCTGAAAATCTATATATGGGCATTTGGCTTTTTTATCCAAAGTTGAGCGTAACACTAAAAAAAAAACCTATTATGATTTACCTTGATATATTTTGTTGTGTTACAGGATTTTGGTTTTAAGATGATTACTTGACACCATAGTAAGAAAAAGTGGTATGGGGGCCTAGTGGTGAAGATGCTCGCCTCTCTGTCATAAGGTTGAGATTCAATCCTTATATACTGCTAAAAAAGTAAAGAGAACACTCAAATAACACATTATTATTATTATTATTATTATTATTATTATTATTATTATTATTATTATTATTATTATTTAGATTTGTATGCCGCCCTTCTCCGAAGACTCGGGGCAGCTCACAGGATACAAAAACAACACAACAACAAATCTAATTACTACTAAAATCCCATATATATTAAAATCAGTCAACCAATTCATTCACAACCACACATTACATCTCGTAAACAGGGGAAGGGGACTTGATCTAATTTCCACATGCCTGGCGACATAAATTAGTTTTAAGGCTTTTGCAAAAGGTGAGGAGGGTGGGGGCAGTGCGAATCTCTGGAGGGAGCTGATTCCAGAGGGCTGGGGCCGCTACAGAGAAGGCTCTTCCCCTGGGCCCTGCCAGATGACATTGTCTAGCTGACAGGACCCAAAAAGGCCAACTCTATGAGACCTAACCGGTCGCTGGGATTCATGCAGCAGAAGGCGGTCCCATAAGTAATCTGGTCTGATGCCAACCTAGATCTGAATGAATGAAATATTCTCATTGAATATTTCATTTACACAACTATTCCATTTGCACAACAACATGTGAAATTGATTGTCAATCAGTGTTGCTTAGTAAGTGGACAGTTTGATTTCACAGAAGTTTGATTTACTTGGAGTTATATTCTGTTTAAGTGTTCCCTTTATTTTTTTTGAGCAGTGTATTTCTCTCCTACCATAAAAAAAAGAGTATTTATCTGCTATGATTTCCACCTGGCGTCAGGAAGGGAATCCGGCCAGTAAATGCTCAGCAACATCTAGTCGCTCTGACTCTATCCCAAATTAAGATATTACAAGATCATAAAAAGGGAGAGCTTTTTTAGTACCAGTCTTAAAAATAAATATAAAATTTGAAGGATCCATATTCAATATTTATGTGGAAAAGGATGTTTTTATAGATGGAAGTGCAGTAATCTATTAGTAGATTGTTTTTTAACGCAAGAAAATTCATGAACTAGTATCAGTCAAGAATAGAATAGATTAGCAGAGTTGGAAAGGACCTTGGAAGTCTTCTAGTCCAACCCCCTACTTAGGCAGGAAATCCTACACCACTTCAGACAAATGGATATCCAATCTCTTCTTTAAAACTTCCAGTGTTGGAACATTTACAAGTTCTGAAGGGAAGCTGTTCCACTGATTAATTATCCTCACTCTCAGGAAATATCTCCTTAGTTTTAGGTTGCTTCTCTCCCTGATTAGTTTCCACCCATTACTTCTTGCCCTACCCTCAGCTGCTTTGGAGAATAGTTTGGTCCTCTTTTCTTTGTGGCAGCCTTTGAGATGTAGGAACAGATGCTGTTGTTAATTTTGGATCCACTGCTATCTCTTACATTTCAAAATTCTATTGATCCAAAGGGGGGAAAATCACATACTTTTTATATGATTTGCTACACTATCATACTTACTAACAAGAATTCAGCAGTAATTCCCATTTAAACATCATATCTATATTAGGCAGCTAGGCTCATACTCTATGAAAACTGTTATTAAACAATCCTAGGTTTAGAAAGCTTAGAACTACATTGTCTTAAACACGGCTTAAGCATAGCTCATAAAATCATCTACTACAACGTCCTTCCTGTCAATGACTGCTTCAACTTCAATCACAACAACACACAACAGATACAATCTTAAAGTAAACCACTCTAAACTCGACTACAGGAAATACGACTTTAGTAACCGAGTAGTTGATGCATGGAACTCACTACCAGATTCTGTAGTATCATCACCTAACCTCCAAGCATTTACCCTTAGACTATCCACTGTTGACCTCTCCCGATTCCTAAGAGGTCAGTAAGGTTCGTGCATAAGTGCACCAGAGGGCCTTCCATCCCCTGTCCTAATATTTCTCTTTTACTAATATCATGTATGTAAGTGATACCTCGTCTTACAAACGCCTCGTCATACAAACTTTTCAAGATACAAACCCAGGGTTTAAGATTTTTTTGCCTCTTCTTCCAAATTACTTTCACCTTACAAACCCACCACCACTGCTGGGATGCCCCGCCTCTGGACTTCCGTTGCCAGCAAAGTGTCAGTTTTTGCACTGCTTGGATTCCCCTGAGGCTCCCCTCCATGAGAAACACCACCTCCGGACTTCCATGTTTTTGTGATGTTGCAGGGGAATCCCAACATCGCAAAAACAAGCACTTCACTGGCAACAGACGTCCAGAGGGGAGCCTCAGTGAAATCGCAGCATCGCAAAAACACAGAGGTTCGGAGGTGGGGTTTCAAGGACTTCGGTGTTTTTGCGATGCTGCAATTTCACTGATGCTCCCCTCACTGGGAAACCCCACCTCCGGACTTCCGTTGCCAGCAAAGCACCTGTTTTTGTGATGCTGGGATTCCCCTGCTGGGATTCCCCTGCAGCATCGCAAAAACACAGAAGTCCGGAGGAGGGGTTTCCCATGGAGGGGAGCCTCAGGGAAATCCCAGCAGTGCAAAAATGGGCGCTTCGGCTGGCAAAAGGGATGAGTTTTGGACTTGCACGCATTAATCGTTTTTCCATTGATTCCTATGGGAAACATTGTTTCGTCTTACAAACTTTTCACCTTAAGAACCTCGTCCCGAAACCAATTAAGTTTGTAAGACAAGGTATCACTGTATTATTATATCTTTGTATACCACCAATACATACTTGACAAAACAAACAAATAAATAAAAATAAATAAACATGACTAAATGACAATAACTGCTTTTTCTCATTCACCATCATGACTGCATCTTTTAGCCTTGGAGCTGGACTGTTGTGGTTTGTTGAGTGAACTCAGTTTCGTCTCCCAACTTTTTGCTCATATCTCACAGCTTCATAGCAATCAAAATCATTTTTTCAAAAAAATGTTGCAACGTTTTATCAATGTTACAGGAAATGAATAATGAAACCATGCTAGAATGAATTACGAAAGGTAGTTAGGTAAAATTTCCAATTAAATGGATAAATGAAAATGTGCATCACTTTGATTTCAACCCATCTAATCCAATTTAGAATCATTTCTCTTAATATAATGAAATTTTAAGGAGTTGTAGAACCATCTAGTGATTTTTTTTAATAGTAAGTTCCTTGCCTAAATAGATTTGCAGGATATTTTATATCTTAATGAATTCCAATGTGACTCATCAAGTTCAAATCTCAAGTAATGGCTGTTGTATTTTATAAAAAGCTTTTTGCGTAATATAGAAGAGATTGGTTTGATTATAAATGATACAGATATATCACATTCTTCAGTTATTGTTAATATTATTAACATAAATCTTGGAACACAAGAAAGAATTATAAAGTTTACATGGAATAATCATATTAATTGCATTTAATTAATTTGGTTTTGAGCTTAAATTTAAATTACACCAGATGTCATTTTCTTTTCCTCCACACATTTTTGACTACAGCTTTGTGCCTATAACAAGTAGCTCAATTCCTTTCCCTATTATTTCTAAATCATCCAGTCTCAGTTGATTTACTAAAATTGAAAAGGCTATTTTGGCTTCTACTTTGTGAGGGCTCATGATAAATTATGAACAAAATCTACCTCCTTCTCTTTTTCTATTACCTTCATCACCTTTTTTCTTTCTCTCACTATTTATCAATTTATAACAATTTCGGAGAATCCTCGGGATCACAAAGGCTTGTTTAATTGCCAGCAGACTCTGATAGTAAAGTTGATTCACGGCCAATGACAGACAGTGGGGGAGATGAATCAGCCGGAGAAATGGGTGTAGCCCATCAGTCAGTGCTCCAATTATTGAGACGTCAGAGTCAGAGGAGGATCCACTTGTGGATGCCCGCATGAGCAGGCTCATGGCAAGAAGGGACCAGCTGCACAGACATTGCCGAAGATAAGGGAGAACACCTGTTTCAGAGGCAATTAGGTTAATGTGTTTGGGGATAAATTACGGGCATTGGGGAGTGAGCGTGTGGGCATTTGTCCATTGGAGAAAGACCATTGCTCCGTTTGAATCTGGTATCTGGCCATCATATGACACTTGCCTATAACTATTTAAACCAGCTCCATTCTCATGGTCAATGTATAAATAAGAATCCTTTTGTTCAGGCGCGCCCCCGTTGCTCACACAAATGAAGCTACATGCTCGCCCGCCTATCACGAGTGCAAATTGAAGCTGTGTGTGCTCACATGTTTGACCACCTGCCACTTCTGCAGCCTGGTTCTGAATGGGAATTGGTCCATGGCCCAGGGTAGGGGTAAAATGCCCCTGATTTGCTCATGCCTATTGATCATTGGAGAGACAGTTGTCAAAGGACTATGAGGCTCCACCCACCCACACTGACACTGCCATTTGAGTTATTTTACCCTCTGCATATGCACAAAGCATTCTGTGCATGCGCAGAGGGTAAAAGAATCCAAATGGCAGCATCCAGATGGGTAGGCTCTCTGGTTCTCTGACAACCGATA
The DNA here is from genome assembly GCF_031021105.1 of Erythrolamprus reginae. NCBI lineage: Eukaryota > Metazoa > Chordata > Lepidosauria > Squamata > Dipsadidae > Erythrolamprus > Erythrolamprus reginae. The sequence goes on from NC_091953.1 coordinate 118,708,707, forward strand.
GGCACGAGCAAACGGGAATCATTTCACCTCAGCCCAGGGGCTGGGAACCCCTGCTTTAACAGGCAAAAATCTTCTAAAGACTCTTGTGAAGTATGTAATATGTTACGGAAAATTGTCTAAAAAGCCAAAGCTCACCTCAGCTACATAATGCCAGAGATAATCTCAGCCCCTTAACGATATATTCTGAATTCTCTTTAACAATTCCAGGAGCCAGTGGACTGTTTAATTAATCATAGTGGGTCATAGTGACTTTTATTTGAGCTTTCTTATCTTGAGAATCTAATAACTTGAAGAAGTCTCCAAAAGTTGCCAATACTGCCTAGGTCCCAAGTTTCTAAAGCCATTCATCTCAGCCATTGTTTCTCAACTTCAGCAATTTAGAAGATGTCAGTTGGGGAACTATGGGAGTTCAAGTTGACAAATATACTGTTGCTACAGTGGAGAAAACCTGATCTACACTATTACTTCAAATTGTACACATATCTTTTCAGTGTTCGCCCCCATTGACTGCTTCCTCTTTTTTTTGAAATTGCTGTTCTTTTATCTAAGGAACAGTCAGACACCATACATGTACCAGTGCTACCAGTGCGCCATCTTCTATCATACCCACTACTGTTAATTAGGTTAGATATACTGTTGTGGTTGGCTCTGGGCCAGCTCCTGCCCCAGGGAATGTGGAGGTGGAGGCAGCGGAAACATCAACATGTCCTAGGCCTGTTTTGTTGCTGGCAGAGTCAGGGAGTGCAGTTTCCTCGGACGAAGAAGAAGGTGGGGGTGACTTGGAAGAGGGGGGCTTGGCACACAGCCCAGGAAGCCAATCTCCATTATCTTTGGTCGATTCAGATGAGGAAGTGTTAGACCCACGCATGCGCAGAATTATGCATCAAAGAGACCAATTGAGGAAATATTACAGGAGATAAGAGAGGCCACCTGTATTTGGATGGGGCTCCAGTAATTAGAGCTGCTGCTATAAATAGCAGCGTGCTAGTTTGGCTGCTGTGGAAGATTATCTGATCGCAGTTCTTCAGGATCATGCCTCGCTGTGTCTGAACTTTGTTTGTGGATTTTTCACGCCTTTGACACCAAAGCAGAGTAAAGTGTGTGTGTGTTTCCCTTCGTGGGAAGAAGGAGGGCTGTGATGTTTCTTCACAGCTACTAGCTAAGTACTTAAGGACTGATTAAGGGACTTGTACAGCCGACAAGGTTGTTTTGGGGAAGAGTGCTCTTTGCAATACAAAAAGGGTGCTTTGTTTCTTTTGAATTTTGTGATAAAGGACATTGTATTGAATTTTCAAACGTGTGTATGTCTGAAATTTGCACCCGTGAATTTTCGGGAGGCTTCTACCAGAGAGCCCGGCAGAACATATACTATATATTGATATTGTTTAACAAAACATATTTGAAGTTAAATATACAAAGGAGTAAATATGGGCTGAGGTGAAATATTTAGAACTTAGGCTAATTTCTCCTAGTTTGAAAGCTGATGAAACAAAGTCTGAAGCCCAAAGAATCCAGAATATTTATTTATTTTATTTATTTATTTATTCAATTTTTTAATGCCGCTCTTCTCCTTAGACTCAAGGTGGCTTACAACAGGTTAGCAATAGCACTTTTTAGCAGAGCCAGCATATTGCCCCCACAATCCGTGTCCTCATTTTACCCACCTCGGAAGGCTAGACGGCTGAGTCAACCTTGAGCCGGTGATGAGATTTGAACCGCTGACCTACAGATCTACAGTCAGCTTCAGTGTTCTGCAGTAAGGCACTCTACCTGCTGCGCCACCCGGCTCACAGAATAGAATAGAACTACAGTAATATTTAGGTCTGGCCAATTATCCCCCACACACACACACACACACAAAAAAAAAATGTTCTAGGAAAGGCTATTGTGACAATTTCATTAAGACAATTGATACTGGATATTGAATTTCAGTGGATTCCAATTGTGAAAATATAATGAATGCATTTTAAAAAGAATTGCACAAAATATAAGCAGTGTTGTTGATGGTTGCTAGTACATTTGGTTTAGATGCAATATTGCTGCAAGAAGAATTTCTGTGACTGATGCATCTAAAGCCATGACTAAAGCACAACAAATGTATTTCCAGATAGAAAAGGAAATACGAGCTATTCTTTCAGGATTACAAGATTTCACCAGTTTATTTATGGGAAACAAGTTTTAGCGGAAACTTGCGATCATAAATTTTTTAAAGCTATTTTTAAAGAAATCATTATACAGTGTGCTTGTAAGAATCCAAGGATTTAACTTTGTTAAAATAACAATTGCGAAAAGTTTATAAGTCTGCAAAGGAGTTGATAATGGCAGTGCTTTGTCTAGGGCAGGGATGGCGAATCTATGGCATGCAGAGCCATATCTCCTCGCACATGAGCCGTTGCCCTAGCTCAGTTCCAACATACATATGTGTGTGTGCTGGCCAGCTGACTTCTGGTATGCACAGAGGCTCTGGGATGACTATCACTATTGAAGATGGATGATTTATTTGTTTGTTTGCTTGCTTGCTTTTGTCTAATACACAATAATACACAATGAGGGTTATAGGGAATATAATCAGGTAAAATGTATTAGAGAAAGAAGAAAAGAAAAAATATAGGAATAAAATGTATGTATGAGAGAAGAGCAGAAAGGATATAGGGATAGAAGAGAAGATATAGGAGATGTAGGAGAGACTATAGAACAGGGGACAGAAGGCACTCTAGTGCGTGTATGTACACCCCTTACTGACCTCTTAGGAATCTGGAGAAGTCAATCATGGGTAGTTTAAGGGTAAAGCATTGGGGGTTAGGGTAGTGAATTCCACGCTTCGACAACTCAATTACTAAAGTCGTATTTTTTACAGTCAAGTTTGGAGCGGTTAATATTAAGCTTGTATCTGTTGTGGGCTCTTGTGTTGTTGTGGTTGAAGCTGAAGTAGTCTTTGACAGGCAGGACGTTGCAGCAGATGATCTTGTGGGCAATACTTAGATCATGTTTGAGGCGTCTTAGTTCTAAGCTTTCTAGACCCAGGATTGTAAGTCTAGTTTTGTAGGGTGTTCTGTTACGGGTAGAGGAGTGAAGAGAATGATCCTGCATATTTCAGACATAGTGGACTGTAAAGACCTACCCAAATTACAATCAAAAGCATTATCTGATTTCTAGATTTTACTCTGGGTAAATGACTAAAGGAACAATTTGTCAAACAAGGTACTTAAGAAAAGATGAAAGGCCTTATTAAAGATCTAGTAACAAGCAGAAGGAAGAAGAAACTACGACAGATAATATTGTTGTATAAAAATACAAGAACAACAAAAGTCTTCGGAGAGGGGCGGCATATAAATCTAATAGATAGATAGATAGATAGATAGATAGATAGATAGATAGATAGATAGATAGATAGATAGATAGATAGATAAATTTGATTAGTGCAACCAGGACATCAAGGTATACAGTAACTTGGAAACCAAACTAATATAATGTACTTTATTGAGTGGGGGGGGGGGGAGAATGTGTGTTTTAATATGTTGTATTACTTGTAGGAAGCAAATAATTAGTAAATAAACAACTGAGCTTTGTATGTGTAACAGAGTAGCCTAATGTAATCTGCCAGCTCTCAGTAAACTTAACTGAATAATAGGTTTGTCTTATTTTTATTTATTTATCTATCTATCTATCTATCATTCATTCATTCATTCATTCATTCATTCATTCATTTATTCGATTTGTATGCCGCCCTTCTCCGTAGACTTTCTTTCTTTCTTCTTGTGTCTTGATAATAAATATAACACAATCCATCTCACAGTTATGATTTGACATGTACAATAAGTAAATAGCTTTCAAGTGAGAAGAAGAAATGTTTAAAACCATACTATTGTTTATACCATCTTCTAATGTATTGATTATGGGTTTTCTTTTGTGAATAAGTCATCTTTAAGTCATTATGTTTATAGTATGAGGGTCTGGCATGAACTAAGCTCTGAAAGGAATGCTCCTTCATTATCCAAAGTGTTGTTGTTTTATTAGCAGAAAAACTAATAATAGAATTTCATACAAATAAAAATTATTTAAAAAAACACATTCTACATCATTTTGTAATATAACTAATGTTTTATTTAGGAGTTATCCTGGTTTAATTGGTTTTATATAATCTCTCGTGAACTTTAGCATACTTATATATTTCTTTACTATTAATTAAAACTTCTGATAAGTTGATAACTGCTTCAGTATCTCTTCTCACATGAATAACAGAATAACCAAGTTGGGAGGGACCTTGGAGGTCTTCTAGTCTTACCCCTTGCTCAAGCAAGAGACCCTATATTTTAGACAAATGGTTGTCCAGTCCTTTAATAAAAGCTTCCAGTGTTCGAGCACCTACAACTTAGGAAGGCAAGTTGTTCTATTGGTTGATTGCTCTTGCCATCAAAAATTTCTCCTCAGTGTTAGGTTGCTTTTGTCTTTCTTTAGTTTCCATCCATTGCTTCTTGCCTTGCCTTTTGGTGCTTTGGAAAACAGGTTCTTTGTGGCAGCCCCTACAATATTGGAACATTGCTGCCATTTCTCCCCTATTCCTTGTTTTCACTAGACTAGACATACCCAATTGCCCCCCAGAGGCGGAGTAAAGACGCTGAGACATACATTGTGGATTAAGGGTCATTTATTAATTATCATAAATTTAAATGACTTTAAATAAATTTAAATACGTAACTTTGAATATTTAATTCAAAACAGACTAAGGACCTGCAGAGCCAAACTAACGGGGCGGAAATTCCTACCATAACATTCCTTGGCAACATTGGGCAAGAACTCCTTGCTGAACCAGGTGGAGGTACCACCTTCACCTGGATCAAACCACGCCCCTTCGTCGTGTGGGAGGAATTCACCCTCCAATCCCCGGGGGAGATTGGATCCGATGATTCCCATGGGCATCCTCTCTCCAATCCCCGACGTTGCTCAAACCTCTAGTTCCTGGAGAGAGGCGGTCCATCACCCTTAAAGAATGCCCGAAAGGAGCATGCGCAGTTGCTTCTAATTGCCCATTTCCGCCCCCAACCTGCCATGGAGGGGGGGGTCAGATCTCAATTTTGGCCCCCCCGACCCCCACCCAGCCTCCTAAACTGGTTCCTGGAGGCGCCTCTGCAGGTCCGACAGGAAAATGGCATTCCCCTCATCTGAGAGGTGAACGCCGTCGGCCCGGTAGAGCCAGGGGGTTCCAAATTTTATCAGAGGATGCTTCACTACACCACCACCCCAACTCCCCCACCACCCTTCCAATGGCCTGGTTGACCCTTAACCTGGCCTTGTTCACAGCTTTAGGTGAGATAGCATTCCGCCAGACCAGTCTGGGGAGAATCTCAGACCACACTATGCGTGCGCCTGGATATGCAGTGGTGATGGCCTGCAGATCTTCGCGAGCCTGGATGCTCACCGCCAAGCCACTCAAAACACTGAGGTCATTGCGCCCGAGATGAATCACCAGCAACTCGGGGGCTCTCCCGGACCAACACTGCTCAGAAAACAGGGGGCAGAGACCCTCCCAGCACATTCCCCTGTGGCCCATCCAGACGACGTCCCTCCTGGAGCCCAGGGAAAGCTGCGATCCGACAGGAAACCTCGCAGCAAAACAGCCGGCCCAAAAGCCAAACCACGGGCTGGAAAAACAGCAACGGCTGAAACAACAAACCAAACAATTAAAACGGCCAATACCCGGGTCCCTATCAGGGAAGCCTACGACTGGTATGGCCAAGCCTGCCTGTAACCCTAGCTAGCCCTGAACTCCAAAATTCCTTACCTGTCCTGCGGTATGCAGCCCGGGTGCTTGGAGCTATTGACGGCCCAATGGCCCGATCTGCCTCCTGCCTCCCTGGTTCTGTAGCCCTGCCAGGCTCCCTAAGATCCCTACAAATTCCTGCTGCCTCCCATTCGGCTGGCCACGGTGAATGGCGCCACCTTCCTCCTATCATCACCCCAAAGCCAAGGAAACCCGAGGCATCGGAGTGCAATGGCAAGTCTGCTTGGAGAAGCAAATCTTGCTGCCAGAAGGAAATCCCGTTAAATCAGGCCAGGAATGTCTGCCATACCCGCAAGTCTTCTCTGGCCCCTGCATTGAGCTGCACACGATGATGGGGCGAGCTTAATCCCTGCATGGGGGAATACAGTCTGCGTAAAAACGCCCTACCGGGAGCAATTACCCGGCATACGAAGTTAAGCAGCCCTGTGAGCTCCTGAAGCTTTTAGAGGGTTACCTTTTTGCGGGGTGAATAGGCCGATATTCCCCTAGGGCTTTCTTGGGCACCACCCGGGGGGGGACCCTCCTATTAGGCACGGGGGGGGAAGGGGCCCAGGACCCTTCCTTTGTCTACCTCTTTCTTAATCTTAGCTCTAACTAAATCGTCATTACCCAAAACTGACTTCAAATTCTTTGACATAAGGCCTTACGTGGACCCCGATAAGGGATACTAAAGCCTTCATAAAAGCCCCAAAGGATAGCAGCCGCCCTCTCTGGCGGGTGGTACCCTTGCAGGAGTTCGGCCAAGCGCTCAAGCCTGACCGGACTGGGGCCCTTGCATCGCAGGAACGGCTGGCTTACTTTTGTCCCTGTTTCCACCGGGACATGTGCACATGTGGGTGGCATGGGAACCCCCACACGTACCGCAAGCATGCCGGAACTTACAAGAGGAGCGTGCACAAGAGCCCTTGGCACTGTACTCAAAACAAAGCTGGGTGGTTCGAACACCCTGCCCCGCAGCAGCGCGGGGTGCAGCCGGCTCCTCCTCCATTAAATGACTGCTATCGGTCCGCTGACCCGACCTGCTCTTACGGGTCACCTGAAACCATAGGTTGGGCACTTCCTGATCCCAGGGGAGAGAAGGGTCAAAAGCCACCCTCATCCGGAATGCCTCATCATAGTTCTGCCAGGCATCCCCCTTGACCTCGAAGTATGCCATGGCAATGAGGTCGATGTATTTAAGTAGCGCCGTAGCCCTACCCAGTTCCTTTTGTATTATAATGATGGCATAGGTCAAAAAGGCGTACAGCCAAGACCTGAAACTTCTGGGGACCTTGACCTTTTTGGCCCGATCGGTCCGAGCTTCCTCATCCCTCTCCTTCTTGGGAACCTCCCTATTTAACAGGGTATAGAGGTCGATATATTCTCCCCTCCAAATCTTATCCCTAATCGAGGGGTGCAAATGATATCCCAAGGGGGTTGATGGAAGGCCTACAGGCACCGCCCCTATGGCAGCAGCCATGGGGTCGGTCGAGGTGGCCACACTGTTAATGGCCGTCCCTGCCACAGAAAAGGCCGCCGCAAGGGAAGAAAAACCCGGCACTGTCACCGCCCCAGCTACCCCAACAGGAGCTACCTGGGGCCCTCCACTGCCAGTCATGTTGAGCGATGACCCGGTTGGCCCCGAAGATCCGGGCAATGGTTGGAGCCACTGTGTATTAGAAATACTACCCTGGCTCCCCCCCGCGGTGGACCCCATGTTCACCATTGGCGCCCCGGCCGGGACCAAAGCCGGTTGCACGGTCGCACCCCAAACTTGGGAGCATACCGTAGGCGTGCTGGACCCCAAAGGGGGAGCCATGCCGGCCGGCCCCGCCGGGGGGGTTATGGTGGATAACCCCTGTACAACCGGTGTGGGTGCAATGGATACTGACTCACCCCTGCCATCCAATGGGGCCCCGAGGGCCCCGGCCGCCGTACTGGCATCCTGTACCCTCGGGTCGCTCTGGTCCGGAGCTGGATCTTGCGCATCCCCGCTGGCAGGAGGGGCTCCCAACACTGCCGAGGGCCTGGATCCACTGTGTGTCCCGAAGGCGGCTTCCCAGCGGGCGTCCATCCGGTCCAGGCGATCTAGTAAAGCGGAAAAAGATTGAGCCGAGATAATGGGTTCAGGGCCTGGGGTGGCATGGCTGACAGAAGAGGGTTGCGCACGAGGGGTAGGAACTATCTCCCCCGCCTCCCTAGCCCGTAATGAAGGGACCCTCGCCCTCTGAGGGCGAGGACCCAGGGGGCCCTGGGTAGGGGCACGCCTCTTGGGAGCCATGCAGACAATCCCTCTAAAATCCCAGGGGTAAAGTTAAGATCGTAGGCCCAAACCAGGCCTGCTCACCCCCAGCCACCCGGAAGGGAGGTCTTGGGGTTCAGGAAACCCTGGGACACTGTTAACAGGGAAAAAACCTGGATGCCCCCACAACCCAGGCCAAGACACCCGAACGGGGGGAGGGGCTGGGACCAGATCGCACCATTAGGTGCAGTACTTGATCCCACTACCCTGCACTAAGGCCACCCTTGCTTCGAAGTGCCCAAATCCCTTTGTCCCAAAACAAGAGGCTTATCTTCCTTTAGCCCTTACCAGCCCACCTTAGTAAAACAACCCCCCCTGTGGAGAATTTGGGGGGGCAGGGGGGGAAGTGGTGTGTGTGTGCGTGTGGGGGGGGTTTTAAACTCCCCTTAAGTGGGGGGGAGAGAGGCCTGCCCGCTAACCCCCAACGCAAACAAAATCCCGTTCCTAAAATGACATTTATTTTTATTTTCTATTTTTACAAAATTAAATTAATTTAGCTGAGCTAATCAATTAAAGACTTAATTAAATATTAATTAAATAATTAATTAATCGAGAATTAACTCCACAAAATGTCCCAAATTAATATTAATATTAAATATTAATTAAATTAAATATTAATTAAATAATTAATCAATTAACTAAAGCAGGGGGGATTGGGAAGGTGATGTGTGTGTGGGGGGGTTTAAACTCCCCCTAAGGAGAGAGGCGGTGTTGCTAATCCCCGACGCAAACAAAATCCTAAATGAATTTTATTCTTATTGTTCTATTTTTTATTTTATTTTATTTTTTATTTTACAATTTATTTACTTTGACCAATTAATAAATTAAAGAATCAGAGGCCGAAGGCCTCTGACTGCACAAAATTGCCTACCGAGTGAGGCCCTTATGCCTCGCTACACTCTACACCCCCACCCGTCCAGAGAGTAGGCTGCCCTACCCTCTTGCTCCCAATTTAAACAAGTAAAGAAAAAGGAAGAGTCAGAGGCCCGTAAGCCCCTGACCCGACAAGCCTGGAACGCCACATGGTCCAATCGAGCGAGCAGCAACGTCTGGTCGCTCCTCCGCCGTTCGCTGGCAAAAGCAATGGGGGGTCCCTTCCAGATCGCCCTTTAAATAGGGCGATCAGGACCCGGCAGGGCAAGCCGGCAGCACGCTCTCATTGGCACGCTGCCAAAAGCCGAACTTCCGGGTTCCGAATGAACCCGGAAGTGCTGAGCTCTGAAAAGAGCTAGCTCAGCGTCGCCCTCCGCCCTGTAGGGAATTTCAGCCGGCAGCTTTAAAAAACTGCCGGCTGGGCATTTCCGGCAAATGTTTTCTGTACGTTTTAGCCTTTAGCCTTCCCTCTTTCACTAATGTAGTCCAGTCAGGCAAACTCAGTGATATAGTAAGAGAGGGATGTATGTGAGTGTGTTTGTGTGTGTTTATGTTTGTGTGTGCAGGTCTTGGTGTACTTGAGTATTTTCCTGTGAAAGATTGATAGAATCTTGATGTAAGATTGATAGAATCTATCAATGTATCAATCAATTGATGTAAGATTGATAGAATCTATCAATCTTACAGGAAAAAATCGGAATATACCTATCTATCTATCTATCTATCTATCTATCTATCTATCTATCTATCTATCTATCAGATTTGTATGCCACCCCTCTCCGCAGACTCAGGGCGGCTAACAACAATAAAAAGACAATGTCAACAAATCTAATATTAAAAATAATCTAAAAAACCCCAATTTAAAGAACCAATCATACATACAAACATACCATGTATAAATTCTATAAGCCTAGGGGGAAGGGAAAATTTCAATTCCTCCATGCCTGACAACAGAGGTGGGTTTTGAGGAGCTTGCGAAAGGCAAGGAGGGTGGGGGCAACTCTGATATCTGGGGGGAGTTGGTTCCAGAGGGTCGGGGCTGCCACAGAGAAGGCTCTTCCCCTGGGTCCTGCCAGACGACATTGTTTAGTCGACAGGACCCGAGAAGGCCAACTCTGTGGGACCTAACTGGTCGCTGGGATTCGTGCGGCAGAAGGCGGTACCTTCATACCTATACCTGTGAAAATATATGAATATATACAGTATATATTTGTGTGGGTATATACAGTATATATATGTGTGTGTGTTTGTGTTTAATTGAGTTGATCCCAGATTTCATGTTACATGTTAATTAGTGATCTAATTAAAATGAGGGAGATCAGAGTTAGTTATGGTTATTCTTTTGCTAATAATGGGTACACTGGTTCATAATAAATCATAATTTATTAATAATTTAATTCGCTCAGCCTTTTCTTTTAAAGAATGAATATTTTATATATTATTTAGATAACTTCAAGAATCAAGCATTTTTATTTTAGGCTATCTATCCCACCAGGGCTATTTTTTTCCCCTTCGGTAAGAAAACTCAATAAAATATCCAGTTTCGTTTTAGAAGATTTATATTCATCACTCACTGGGAAGCAAATATGCCTCCTATAATGATCTCCATTCCAAGAGTCACGGCCAACCATCTGCAAAAATCAAACCACAGATAGAATTTAAACAATAGATAATTGCTCAGCTCCAACCAAGTGTTCATAGCACAAAACGTTTGCCTGTATATTCTCCCCAGCCTGTAACCCTCATCTGAATTGATATGATAATCATAATAGATCATCAGATAATCTTTTTAAATGATATAACAACCCATCAATGAAACTCAACCTTTGCTTGAAAGTTGCAAAAGAAACTCATTTGCAGCTTCAAAGAACAGTCCTAAATATGCTGCTCAGTGAGGCTTTCTTAAAGGAGTATAATAAGCCTTGCTGAGTTGGAAATACATTTGGAATTTTGATGTCCACAGTGTGTTCAACTCCAGAAGTCTGCCTTGAGTATTATGCCCTCAAACAGGATGAAATAGTCCCCAAATGTACTCTTTCCAATTCAAGTGGATACTTTATGGCAGTTCAAAGACATTACTGTGAATAAATGACATGGCATCGCTTTATTTTACAGCAGGAGACAGGAAGCTTGTTGGACATCAAGCAAGGCTTCTAGGAAAAGTACAGAGCTTAACTGTAGAATATCATTTGCAACCTAAGGACAATTTATTACAAATAATTTCTTTTATATATTTTTTAAAAATTTTAATATTTTTGCATTATATTGAACCTTATAAGATTGAAGGCTAAAAGATTAAGGGACTGGAGGCTAAATATCTCCAGGACCACCTTCTGCCGCACGAATCCCAGCGACCGGTTAGGTCCCACAGAGTTGGCCTTCTCCGGGTCCCGTCGACTAAACAATGTCGTCTGGCGGGACCCAGGGGAAGAGCCTTCTCTGTGGTGGCTCCGACCCTCTCGAACCAGCTCCCCCCAGAGATTAGCATTGCCCCCACCCTCCTTGCCTTTCAGAAACTCCTTAAAACCCACCTCTGCCGTCAGGCATGGGGGAATTGAAACATCTCCCCCTTGCCCATGTAGTTTTTGTGAATGATTCGATTGTGTGCTTGTTTTTAATATATTGGGATTCTTTTGGATTTTTTAACTTAAAACTGTAATTTAGATTGCGAAATATTAGATTTCTTACTATGTTTTGTTTACCATTGTTGTGAGCCACCCCGAGTCTATGGAGAGGGGCGGCATATAAATCCAATAAATCTAATCTAATCTAATCTAGAACATATAAAGAATGGATGCTGGAGTTGGGTATGTCTAGTTTGATGAAAAGAAGGACTAGGAGTAACATGATAGCAGTGTTCCAATATCTTAGGAGCTACCACAAAAAAGAGGGAGTCATGCTATTCTCCAAAGCATGTGGAGGCAGGACAAGAAACAATGGATGGAAACTAATCAAGGAGAGAAGCAACCTAAACCTAAGGAGAAATGTCCTGACAATTGGAGCAATTAATAAGTGGAACAACTTGTTTCCAGAAGTTGTAAATGCTCCAACACTGGAAGTTTTTAAAAAGAGTTTGGATAACCATTTGTCTGAAATTGTATAGGGTTTCCTGCCTAAGCAGGGGGTTTGACTATAGCAGTGTTTCCCAATCTTGGCAACTTGAAGATATTTGGACTTCAACTCCCAGAATTCCCCAGCCAGCATTGCTGGCTGGAGAATTCTGGGAGTTGAAGTCCAGATATCTTCAAGTTGCCAAGGTTGGGAAACACTGGACTAAAAGACCTCCAAGGTCCTTTCCAACTCTGTTATTTTATATTCTATATTCTAAGACATTTTTAAAAAGAAATCTTATTTAATATGTCTTTTTAAGTGGCAGCAGTCTGGATGGCCAGCAAAGCAAAGTCAGACCTGGCTAATACTAGCGAGCAACTCCTCTATATAAATGTGATTAAGAGAATGGCAAGCCATTTTATTATTGCCATGAATCTGAGACAGAGGACAGATAGCTGATAGAAAGTGGGAGAGTGGCTCCATTGGCTGTGGAGGAAACTTGGGAAGGGCAAAGTCAGGCTGGGCAGAGCAGGGGAAAGATAGAACAAGGGAGAGGGGGTTCAGACCCACCCCCTCCTCATACAAGCATGTGCAGGGAAGAACTCAGAAGAGTGCAACATGGGTTGTGTGGCTTATGAGAAAAGAAAAGGCCCTGATTCCCTTTACAAAGCACACCTGGGGATGGAGTTTAAAGGAGAGGCAATTGGGAAGGGTGGTTTTTGGGGACAAATGCTGAATTCATATAGTGGCCTGAATTCCTGGCATTCCTCCTGAGTATTTGAAGTATTGTTGTGCTTCAGTGTGCTTATCTTTTCTTGCTGGAATTATTGCAATGAATTCTTTTTTAAAAAAAGTATGTATTTATTAAATTTTTCCTTTTTTAAAAAAAGTACATAATCATATTTACAGATGAATCTACATCGTATATACATTCCTATCAACATTGTCTTCTAATTTCTTTTAGATTTCTTGATGTTTTATTTCAATGCTTCTTTTGAGTTTCTTTTTTTGTCCATTGGTACCATTTTGTCCAGGTTTCATAATAGTCCGATTCTTTTCGATTATTAAGTTCCATTGTCAATCTGTCCATCTCTGCACAGTCGTATATTTTCTTGATGATCTCATTGTTTTCAGGTATTTGCAGATTTTTCCAGTTCTGTGCAAATATAATCCTTGCAGCTGTTGTAATATGCAAGCTTAAATATTTTACATTTTTAGAATAGGTACCTCTCATAATACCCAGTAGAAAAAATTCTGGCATATATTCTATTTTTGTATTTGTTATTTGACACAACCAATTTTTTCCCCCCAGTATTTTCTTGTTTCTGGACATAACCACCATAGGTGAAAGAAGGTGCCTTGAGTGTTTTTACATTGCAATGAATTCTTATCTTCATTATCTTGCCCTGCTGGAGTGATTGATTACAGTTATTCTGCTTACAATATTTGGACTGGGGTATCTGTTGCCAGAAGCTGCTGCATGTTTGTGGGAGAGCTTTTCTCCAAGCCAGAGAGTAAATGGGATGTTGGGAGCAAAGTTTGTGCCAATAGAGGAACTCATACCAGTTATCCGGCTGCGCCACGCCCCGGGTCATCACATTACCTTCATAGCAATAGCAATTAGACTTTGCCACTTTAAGGTACTTTAGAGCACTCTCTAAGCAATTTTAAAAATTAGCATATTGTCCCCAACAATCAGGCTCCTTGTAAGGTTGGAAGGCTGAGTTAACCTTGAGCCAGTCAAGATCAAACCCCTGGCAGTGGAATACAGAATTAGCTTGGAATACTGCATTCCAACCACTGCACCACCACAACTCTACCATGCCAGCACTACCTCCATGCCAGCTTTGATTGGTTGGGAAAGCTTCATAGGTGTGTGGCAGAAAGATGGAGAGAGAGGCCAGAAGAGTTATGCTTCTGAAGGGTATTTTGGGCAATACATAGAAACATAGAAACATAGAAGACTGATGGCAGAAAAAGACCTCATGGTCCATCTAGTCTGCCCTTATACTATTTCCTGTATTTTATCTTACAATGGATATATGTTTATCCCAGGCATGTTTAAATTCAGTTACTGTGGATTTACCAACCACGTCTGTTGGAAGTTTGTTCCAAGGATCTACTACTCTTTCAGTAAAATAATATTTTCTCACGTTGCTTTTGATCTTTCCCCCTATTATCCCACACTTTTGCATTTTCAGATTTTGTATAGTCTGGAGGACAGAAGGAAGAGGGGGGACATGATCGAAACATTTAAATATATTAAAGGGTTAAATAAGGTCCAGGAGGGAAGTGTTTTTAATAGGAAAGTGAACACAAGGACAAGGGGACACAATCTGAAGTTAGTTGGGGGAAAGATCAAAAGCAACATGAGAAAATATTATTTTACTGAAAGAGTAGTAGATCCTTGGAACAAACTTCCAGCAGACGTGGTAGATAAATCCACAGTAACTGAATTTAAACATGCCTGGGATAAACATATATCCATCCTAAGATAAAATACAGAAAATAGTATAAGGGCAGACTAGATGGACCATGAGGTCTTTTTCTGCCATCAGACTTCTATGTTTCTATGTTTCTATGCTTATAGATCTTTCGCCTTGTTTGAGTGCTGGGCTATCAAAGAGGTCTGCCTTACCTTGTGTTTTCTGTTTACTCATTTTAACTTTTTAAACTTTTTCATGAAGCATCCTGAGGGGCACTGTTCTTAAAGGATATCAACACCGAAATGCTTTATCCTAACATGATTGAGTAGGTTGTTTTCTTTTCCCAATACACAGCAGCATATAGGAAAAGTGATGTTGCTCTATTCATTTCAATAAGGGCTTCTGAAGAAGTACTATTTGATGGATTGCATCTTAGACTGCAGCTTTTATTGGAGTGGTGATCATTATTGATTCACACTGTTTCTGCATAGAGGATAGACCAGTAATTTTATTTTACATTCTTATCTTTGGGGGGAGGAAAGTACCATTTGAGTCTGAGAGATAAATAATCATACAGGTGATGTCAAGGTTAATGCATCAAATTCAGATAGCTGCTCAGTTGAATTTTGTCAAATATTCCAAAATTGCACCAACCCTCTGAGACTACAGACAGACTAAAAAGGAGAATAATTTAATTAGCATGTGCTGGGGCTGTGTTATGGGCATTGCACATTTGTTAAAGAAAGCTGTTTCTGCACCTTTGGGTTACGCAATGGGAATTCTTCATTAGCAGTCAACAAAATACATGTGTGCATGAACAACTGAGAGGATTGGATGTGATGATATTATATATCATAACACAAGCTGATTATCCGAGAATCTTCAGGAATATTTGAAGCAAAGCTATAATTCCAAAGTGTGAGCCCAAGGACAGCTGCTTTATTTGTGTTTCATTTTGTTAGCAGTTTATTCTATTATGATGCTTAGTCTCCCTCCCTCCTTCTCCTTCTCTCTCTCTCTCTCTCCCTCCTTCCCTCCCTCTCTCAATGGCCCATGAAAAAAATCTCTGTATCCAAAGTGTGATACTCATTCAAATGCATGGCAGCACTGATTAATTTCCAAAGTGCATCGTTCATTAGGCAAGCTTGCCAATGCACAATCTGTCACAAAATCCTCAGAGTGGAAACACACAACCAGTTCTATTTTGAAATTTCTTCAAATGCTTAAGATATAATGCTTTGGTTGCATGCATTAACCTATTTTGCTTTCTTGTTTTATACGCCACTTTATTTTTTTTCAGGAATTTGGCATGGCTTGCAGTGGGATGGGAGGAATCTGGAACGTTGGCCCAGTGCCACCAAGAGAGGTTTGATGGCATGGGGTAGATGTGAAATTGGGTGCTTCTATATTAATCTAACATACACTGCTCAAAAAAATAAAGGGAACACTTAAACAACACAATATAACTCCAAGTAAATCAAACTTCTGTGAAATCAAACTGTCCACTGGTTGACAGTCAATTTCTTTATTATTATTATTATTATTATTATTATTATTATTATTATTATTATTATTATTTGTGTTTTTTTACAAATATGACATACAAGAAAAAAGAAAAAACATACATAAAAACATACACATACAACATTTGGGAAATGAAAATTTCCCCACTTTTTGGATGTTTTGATCAGAGAATTTTACTTCTTTTACATAATATTAATTTTTCAATTCTTTTATTCAACGTGTTGCTTTGCATAGATTTTTATTTATTTCTTTATTGACAGTCAATTTCACATGCTGTTGTGCACATTCAACTTTGTACAGAACAAAGTATTCGGTGAGAATATTTCATTCATTCAGATCAAGGATGTGTTATTTGAATGTTCCCTTTATTTTTTTGAGTATATTTGCCATGGCACCATACATTGGATAGTGAAAAGAATACACAGTGTGCTGTGGGTGAATGTGCACATTACAGAAGATTCATACTAGAGTTTTGTGCATAATGAAATTATTGAATGATTTACTATAGGGATGGACTGCTTTTTTAGCCTGCAAGCCAAGTTTTACCCCATCAATAGTTTACCTTGTGAATTTGATATGGGGTATATTTGGCATGAATGCAGGATGTGACTTAATTGATTCTGTCAAGGAACCTAAGAAGAGTTCAACCAACGTTTTCATATAGGTATATTTTATACCAACTAATGGAGTACATTTTGAAGACAACATTTCACTTCTATCAACCAGTTCACTGTACAGTCAAAAACATCAAAAATTTGATACTGTGGGAAGAAAGAAACAGTCAGCAGATATCTGGTTTGAAGTCAGCAAATAAGCTCTGCATCCTATATATAGAAAGTTCTAAACTTTTATAGAAAGTCTGTAATAGAAAACTTTAAAAAAATTGTCATTGGTTATATGATTGTATAAAAAGAAACAATACAAAACAGAGTACAGAATCATAGGGAAGGGGGAGACCTCTGAGATCCTCTAGTCCAACCCACCCTTAAGGCATGAGTTCTTATACCATCTCAGACAAGTTGTTGTTCTATCTACGGAAAGGGGCAGCATACAAATCAAATAAATGAATGAATGAATGAATGAATGAATGAATGAATGAATGAATGAATAAATAAATAAATAATTTTTTGAAAATCTCCAGTGATGGATTATCCAACACTTTGGGAGGTAAGCTGTTCCATTGGTTAATAATTCTCGCTGTCAGAAAATTTATCCTTACCTCTAGATTGGATCTCTTTTTAACAAGCTTCCATCCTTTACTTCTTGTCCTGCCCTCTGTTGCTTTGGAGAATAAGTCTTGAAGGACTATCTCACTCCATCGGGATTGGCCAGTGGTGGATTGCTCCCAGTTAGAACCTGTTCTTATAACTGATAGTACTAGTGGCAGAAGGCCTTGCCCACCCATCCAATAGGCTTCTGCGCATGTGCAGAAGCATTGTGCGCACACACAAACCAGTAGTAAAAAGATTTACAACCCCTCAGTGGAATTGGCATGTACCACCTGGGCTGTCAGAGGAGTCGTGCTGTAGATTCCATCACCAGATTATTCTAGCTGCCCACCCATCCAGAAGCCTTCTGGATGATTATTCCAGCTGGCAATGCCCAGTGTGAGGTTGACCCCAACCCTCCTATTTTTTCATTAGAGCCTAAAGATGTGGCTGTGCCAGTTGGTTTGAGGCCCCAGTTTGGGATCAACTCAATGGAGATGATTGAGTGATGACATATCCCACCTCCTCCCTACTTTCCCCATGGCCTCCCCATGTGTCCCTAGTTTTAATGTCTGATTGTAACTTTTTTATGTTTTAACAGTTTATGTAACCGTAGGTTGCCTAGAGTTATCGTATGGTAAGATAAGTGGCAAATAGATAGATAGATAGATAGATAGATAGATAGATAGATAGATAGATAGATAGATAGATAGATAGATAATCAAGTAAGTAAATAAGTGAGTGAATGAAGGAATAAAGGAAGGAAGGAATGGATGGATGGATGGATGGATGGATGGATGGATGGATAAACAAACAAACAAACAAACAAACAAACAAACAAACAAACAAATAAATAAATAGTCTATCTAACCCTCTTTTTTGTGACAGCTCCTCAAGTACTAAAAGACAGTTGTCATGTCCCCGCAACCTTTCTCTTTGATAGGCTAGAGCAGGAATATCAAACTCACATCATCACAGCATCATCATGTGATGTGTCATGACTTCCCCACCCCCCTTGCTAAACTGGGCATGGTCATGGACAGCACCTGATGCATCCAGCCTGCAAGCTGCGAGGTTGACAGCCCTGGCCTAGAGATACCTAACTCCTTCACTCGTTCATCATATGACTTAGCCTCCACTTCTTTATTATCTTTTTTGCTCTTCTCTGCACACTTTCCAGGGTCTCAACATCTTTTTTTTGCATTGCAGTGACCATAACTGGATGTAGTATTCCAAGTGTGGCCTCACAAATGTGGTACAAAATGATATGATCATTTTGTCTCGTGATCTTGATGATATCCCTCTTTCGAAGCAGTTTAGACATTAGCACAGGAGCAGACATGGAACCAGACCACTCATTGAGACATGGTTAGCTCAATTACAATTTCTTGAATAAAACATGTTTGGATATACAGTGATCCCTCGAGTATCGCGAGGGTTACGTTCCAAGACCTCTCGCGATAATCGATTTTTCGCGATATAGTGGTGCGGAAGTAAAAACACCATCTGCGCATGCGTGCCCTTTTTTCAATGGCCGCGCATGCGCAGATGGTGGAGCCGGGGAGCGACTAATATTAGATAAGTGCAAGTAATACTGTATTAGATAAACATCTATCTAAATAAATAAAATACAGTAAACATCTCTCCGCTTGTCCGTTCGCCCGCCGCTCGTTCGGCCATTCACCGCTCATCCTTTCGCCCGCCCGCCGCTCGTTCGTCCGTTCGCCGCTCGTCCTTTCGCCTGCCCGCCGCTCGTTCGTCGCTTGTCCGTTCGCCCGCCCGCCGCTCGTTCTTCCGTTCACCCGCCCGCCCGGCCGCCGTTTGCCACTCAAGAGCAAGAGGGGGAGAGATAGAGAAAGAGAGAGAGAAAGAAAGAGATGAGAGAGGGAGGAAGAGAGTATGAGAGAGGAAGAAGCAAGATAGAGAAAGAGAGAGAGAAAGAAAGATGAGAAAGGAAGGAAGACAGTGAGAGAGAGGAAGAAAGAGAGAAAGAGAAGAGTGGAAGGAAGAGAGAGAGAAATGATAGAAAAAAGGGGAGAAAAAAAGAGAAATGAGAAAATGATTGAAGCAGAGAATGACAGGAAAGAAAGAGAAAGAGACAGAGAAGTGACTCTTGGTGATGACGTATGACGTCATCGGGTGGGAAA
Organism: Erythrolamprus reginae; assembly: GCF_031021105.1. NCBI lineage: Eukaryota > Metazoa > Chordata > Lepidosauria > Squamata > Dipsadidae > Erythrolamprus > Erythrolamprus reginae. The sequence goes on from NC_091953.1 coordinate 118,727,999, forward strand.
AACCGTGGTATAGCAAAAAAACCATGGAGTATTTTTTAATTAATCGTGGTGTAGCGTTTCGCGAAGATCGAGATCACGAAAATCGAGGGATCACTGTAGTCACAAACCATATGCTGTGCCATAATTAGATTAACCACATTATAACTTAAGAAACTGTGACCCAAATATAAAGTGTACATGGAGAAGGAAAAGTAAATAAAAATTGGCTTCAGCCAACATAAACTTACTCATGGTAAGTCATGGTAAGTCAAGAAAGACTTAATGATTTCAATTTGTATAGTCTGGATCACAGAAGGAAAAGGGGGGACATGATCGAAACATTTAAATATGTTAAAGGGTTAAATAAGGTCCAGGAGGGAAGTGTTTTTAATAGGAAAGTGAACACAAGAACAAGGGGACACAATCTGAAGTTAGTTGGGGGAAAGATCAAAAGCAACATGAGAAAATATTATTTTACTGAAAGAGTAGTAGATGCTTGGAACAAACTTCCAGCAGACATGGTAGATAAATCCACAGTAACTGAATTTAAACGTGCCTGGGATAAACATGTATCCATCCTAAGATAAAATACAGGAAATAGTATAAGGGCAGACTAGATGGACCATGAGGTCTTTTTCTGCCGTCAGACTTCTATGTTTCTATGTTTCTATGGTGGATGTGCCAATCTTTCAGGGAGAAGGAGCATTGTCCAAGCAGACTGCTATGAAAAGTGATATATTAAAGTAAACCCAAATTTGTATTGACAAATCTGTCTTCCTTTTGTTCAACCAGATTCTTTAGAATTATTTTCAGTATTACTGGTGTAAATGGTCAAAAAACCAAGCTGTAGCCTTGAATGCTTAAATGAAGCCCAACAACGATTTACAGCATATGTGACAGATGTGACTTATGTGGAAAATGACAGGGAAGAGGGCTTTGATTACATGACCATGACTACTATATTGACATTTTAATTCCCTTGGTTCCTTTCTGGTTGGCACATACATATATCACCATTTATTGTTTCCCTCTTAAAAGTTGTAAAAATTGCTAATAATGTGTGTCATTCCTATCAAGAAATACCGATAACTATAGTGAGCTGTGGCATCATATTGGATAAAAAAGATGATGTGTTTTATTTGTCATTGCTTTGAATAAAGTACCTGCCATTTTCAACTGAAAAACATGGAAATACAGTGTTCCCTCGATTTTCGCGGGTTCGAACTTCGCGGATAGCCTATACCACGGTTTTTCAAAAAATATTAATTAAAAAATACATCGCATTTTTTTTCTATACCACGGTTTTTCCTGCCCGATGACGTCATATGTCATCGCCAAACTAATAATTTTTGCAAATAAATAACAAAAAAATTAATTATTGTTAATAAATAATTATGTTTATAAATATCAGGATCACTAAGTGTCTTATTCAATGGTGAGTACCAGTAATAATGGTGAGTAAATGGTTGTTAAGGGAATGGGAAATGGTAATTTAGGGGTTTAAAGTGTTAAGGGAAGGCTTGTAATATTGTCCATAGCCAAAAATGGTGTATTTACTTCCGCATCTCTACTTCGCGGAAATTCGACTTTTGCGGGCGGTCTCGGAACGTATCCCCCGCGAAAATCGAGGGAACACTGTACAGTGATACCTCATCTTACAAATGCCTCATCATACAAACTTTTCAAAATACAAACCCAGGGTTTAAGATTTTTTTGCCTCTTCTTACAAACTATTTAATCCTTACAAACCTACCGCCACCGCTGGGATGCCCCGCCTCCGGACTTCCGTTGCCAGCGAAGCCCCCATTTTTGTGCTGCTGGGATTCCCCTGAGGCTCCCTTCCATGGGAAACACCACCTCCGGACTTCCGTGTTTTTGTGATGCTGCAGGGGAATCCCAGCAGCGCAAAAACGGGCGCTTCACTGGCAACAGAAGTCCGGAGGTGGGGTTTCCCAGCGAGGGGAACCTCAGTGAAATTGCAGCATCGCAAAAACACAGAGGTCCAGAGGTGGGGTTTCGAAGACTTCGGTGTTTTTGCGATGCTGCGATTTCACTGGTACCTCAGGGGAATCCCAGCAGTACATGGGCGCTTCGGCTGGCAAAAGGGGTGAATTTTGGGCTTGCACGCATTAATCGCTTTTCCATTGATTCCTATGGGAAACATTGTTTCGTCTTACAGACTTTTCACATTAAGAACCTCATCCTGCAAGCAATTAAGTTTGTAAGACAAGGTATCACTGTATAGTATATATATTCCATATATATAGTGTGTATAGTGGAATTTAGGTTCCCATTATGAATTTGAGGTAAATAAATTCAGGACAGACAATGGGATATTTCAGCTCTCTTATGTAAATTTGGAATACACAATATTACAAAATTGCTAATAGGTTTCATTTTTTTTTAACAGAAGCTACATGAGATTTCTTGTAGATTAATTTTGTTACTGTAAAATTGAAATATTAAGTTTCAGAAACTGAAACTTAATAACTGATAACTTCTGAACATGTCCTTTCTAGGTTTCTCCAGAACTATTGATTAATTTCATTTGCCTATTCAGGAATGTTCAGTGAAACAGTTTACAATTTGAAAAGAAAGAATATGGTCTTCTTTCCTTACTCTACAAATTCCTTTATCTACTATAAAACAATAACACTATTTCTTCTTTTTATATTAATCTTCCTGAAACATCATTTCAACCCAAGGCGTAAAGCTACCAATCCAAATAACAAAAATCTGCATAATCAAGAAATGGCATTAAAAAAAACTTCTACATAGCTTCTTGTTGCTGTGTAATGGTTTTTCCAGTCTAATGTGTTCACCATTTCAGGGAATAAGTGGAAATAATGGGGATAAGCATAGAATAAATTGAATAGCTTGGCAGGTTCGTCAGGCCTAGAAGACCCTTAGTCTCCCTAGTCCTAAGGCCTTTTTTCTACTTGCCTATAATCACTAGAACCACACTGCCCATATTTTCTTCTGTATCATTATGGCATTGCATTCCTATCATCACAACTCCCCCAGAATAAAATTATGCTGGGAAGGTTTTGTGCTCAAAGCAGTATTTGCCCCCTTGAAACAGGCAGATGGCCATTGTTAGTACAGGGTACATGGCTGTTAGGGATTGCCATTGTAAACTGCATATTGTACACTTGTACCAAACTTGTACTTAAAGAGTTAATGTGCACTTAAAGGGTTAACTTGTACTTGAAGAGTTAATATTCAAGGCTGTTTCGTCACTTCCTCATTGAAGCTATAAAAGCTCATTATTTTTCTCAGTCACTTCCTTTACTTTTGCCTGAGGGAAGGGGGAGTTATGTCTAAGCTCCGTGCTTGTATAAGCTTCATGCTTTTTATCTATATTGTATTTTGCTTTGTGCTTTTATCTTGTAACTGCTCAGTGCTTATTATTCTGTATTTGCTTCGTGCTTATTCTGGATTGTTTATATTTTGTTTATATGTAAATAATACTTATTTATACTTAATAATACTTATTTAATGTGTCTTGGCTTTATCGCACATCCACGCTCTGTTAAAATTCTCTGCTCGGTGTTGTCGGAGGTTTCATAGACTAGCTAACTGAGACAAGCCAACAGCCATCACAATATTACTGTGAGCATAGTTGTCCTGCTTTGGTAAAGCTTTGGACAGGGATATAGTCAAGCGACACCCTGTAAGGGAATATTTCCAGCCTCGGATTCCTAGAGGATTCTGCTATGAAAATGTTCCCCCTTCTCTGGCTCATCTTTTCTGCTTTGAGCAATGAATCCCCAGCAACTGATCAATAGTAGCATCAGGGGGCTGCACATTGAAGTCAAGAAATAGAACGAATGCTACTCTGCCCTCCTACGTCTGTTGTGCCTTTTACATTTAGTTGAATTGGTTTTGAACATGTCTACAGGTGACTTGACTTGCAATCATAATTGAGCCCAAAATTTATGTTGTTAAGTGAGTTTTGGCCACTTTATGACTTTTCTTGCCATGGTTTGTTAAGTGAATCACTGCAGTTGATAGGTAAGTATCCAGTTGCTAAGCAAATCTGGTTTTCCTGTTAACTTTGCTTGTCACAAAAGGGAATCACATGACCCTGGAATACTGCAACCATCATAAATATAAGTCGGTTTCCAAGCATCAGAAATTTGATCACACGCTCATGGGGATGCTGCAAAGGTCATAAGTGTGAAAAAATGGTCATAAGTCACATGTTTCAGTGCTGTTGTAAATGTGAATAGTCATTAAATGTCAGTCAGGAGCTAACTGTATATTGTTTTAGAAGAATGCTAAGTCATTTTTCAAAATAGTCCTCCAAGAAGCTGAGGAATGGTGAGCAGAAAGAAAGTAAAGGGATTTGAATCTGGATCTCTCCAGCCTAGTCAAGACCTTCATTTCACTGGCTACTAATGACCAAATCAATAAATAAACAAATATACTGATAGCTAATTTGTTCTATCTCCTCTTCCAATACCATCTGTCTGATCATTACCGACATGTAAATGCCAGACTGAATACATTTTTGCTATAACTTGGCAAAGCATTTATTTTGTCATTATGCCTGTACATTGAGAAGACTGCATGAAAACTTTGAATCTTTTAAATTTTTGATTGATACTGGCATTGCAATTAAACATTCATACCGGATCCTTTGACAGAAAATGCACAACTCAGCGTAAAAACAACAGCAGGGGGTAAGAAAGTTGGAGGGAGAGTAAGAAAGACAAAATAGTAATAAAAAAATAATCTTAGACTACATTACGAATGCTGAGCTTCATTAGACTAATCTACTGTTGTATCTGAATCACAGATTGTGAGCTGGAAAACAAATTGTTTAACATAAAATGTGCAGATTCTAGAATCACCTAAAGGTATTGTCTCATTATAGACTTCATGCACAGTTTCTGCACTGGCCAAGAATGGTGAAGAGTTTTGCTTGTGAATTCTTCTCAGTCGCATATGGAGAGGTTCACATAATTAGTACACATAGGACCTGCCTATTTTTCTGGATTGTGCACAATGATAATGTGTATGATAGTGCCCAGAGCCATATCTGACTCCTGCCCTCTCCCTGCCATCCATGTAAGGATGACCAAAATCCATGAGTTATACATAATTGATATGCCAAAATATTATCCAGTCTGTAGACAACAGTTTCAAAAACTGTGTATATTGCCAAACCACTGTTTTATGTAAATCTTTATTAAAGCGTTATCGCCTGCTTTTTCTTCATTAAAAGTATTAATTAAAAAATAATTAAAATTTGAACATTAAAAATGCTCCAAAAAATATATATCAAAATTTTAATTATTAAAACAAAATTGACAAAAACCAATAATACCAGAACATAGCTGCATCAAAATGCCAAAGTGAACAATTACATCTTCCGATGGTACCAAAAGCTGGAAAGTTCTGCATCAATTGGGTAACATGTAAAGTACAGTAGTCCCTCACCTATCGCTGGTGTTACGTTCCAGACCTGGCCGCGATAGGTGAAATCCACGATGGGGAATTTATCGACTGATAGTACTTATTTAAGTATTTATATTGTAATTGTTTGGTAAGTTTTCATTGTTTTAAGTGTTTATAAACCCTTCCCACACAGTATTTATTTTAGATACAGTATTTAAATACAGTATTTACAATTTTAGATTTTTCTCTTTTTTTTTTGAAAAACCTGCCTATCGAGTTCGGCGGGCTGTTTAAATCTGCAGATCGACTTCCTCAGAAACCCGCGATGAAGTGAAGCCACAGTAGGTGAAGCGCGGTATAGCGAGGGACTACTATATATTTCCAGTAGTGCTGATGGCAATTTAATGATATAATTTCCTATACATATTGATTTGTAACAGATTCATCTCCCCCTCTCCCCCCCCTCTTTCTTTTCCTCCCTCCCTCCCTCCAGTGGGTCAGGCATTTATGGATCATGTGTAGAAGTCAAAGCAATCCAGTCAAAGTAGAGTGAAGTATTATCAATACATGTGCATGCACACAGAGAGAGAGAGAGAGAGAGACAGAGAGAGAAACACAGAGAGAGAGATGGAGAGAGATGGAAAGTAAGAGAGAGAGGGAGAAGCACATTGCTTAATATTTGAAGCATTTCCTCACATTATTTTATTTATTTATTTTATTTTATTTTGTCAAGGATGTACAATGTAGTAGGTATTGGTATAAACGTAAACATTAGCAAGTAGGTACAGGTAAATTAGACAATAGGACAGTAGTTTAGTGACAGCAGGTACAATAGTGCACTTATGTATGCCCTTTACACACCTCTTAGGAATGGCGTGAGGTTGACTGTAGATAGTCTAAGGTTAAAGTTTTGGGGGTTTGGGGTAGAAACCACAGAGTCAGGTAATTCCAGGCATTGATTATTCTGTTGCTGAAGTCATATTTTCTGTAATCAAGTTTGGAGTGGTTTATGTTAAGTTTGTATCTATTGTGTGTTCATGTATTGTTGTGGTTGAAGCTGAAGTAGTTGTTGACAAGTAGGGCATTGTAGCAGATAATTTTATGAATTACATTTAGATAATTTTATGAATTACATTTAGATCGGTTCAAAAGTGACATATTTTTAAATTGTCTAAGCCAAGCCCAAAATTTTAAGTCTGGTAGAATAAGGTATTCTGGTTCGAACAGAGGACTGGATGACTCTTCTTGTAAAATATTTTTGGACTCTCTCAATTATATTCAGTGAAGTGCAGGTTCCAGAGAGGTGAGCTGTATTTGTAAATTGGTCTAGGAAATGTTTTGAATGCTGTAGTTAGCAGTGTAATATTGTTAGAGAAGAAACTATGCAAGAATAGATTGACTACTCTTAGTGCCTTTTTGGCAATGTTGTTACAGTGGACTTTGGCACTACTCCTCCTCCCCCTCCTCCTTTCTTCTTGTCTGCGCAAATTCTATTACAAGAAATGTAAAATGTATAAATTTCAGATAATAATTCCTCCAATACCTCCGACAATAACTCCATGTGAAAATGGAGTTGTAAATAACCCAATAGCTGTTGTATGTCTCTTTTTGTCTTTTTATGTTAGAATCAATAAAAATTAAATAAAAAATAAAAAATAAAGGATAGTATTGACCCAACTGAAAACCATCTCAGATCTGGTGATAAACCCGATGCAATTTGCCTACTGAATGAATAGATCAATAGATGATGCTGTCGATATGAACTCTGCACTACATTCTACATCTTAAATCTCCAAAGACCTATGCAAGGGTCCTCTTTGTAGACTTCAGCTTAGCATGTAATACCATCATTCCAGATATTCTTCTAACTAAACTAAATCAGCTAGTGGTACCTGAACACACTTGTAAATGCATCATAAGCTTCCTAACAGACAGGAAGCAACAAGCTAGACAAAATCACATCAGACACCTGTACAATTATCACAGGAGTCCCCCAGGGCTGTGTGTTCTCTCCACTTCTCTTCTCTCTATACACCAATGACTGCATCTCAAAAGATTCCTCTGTTAAAGTAGTAAAGTTTGCAGATTATACAACAGTGAATTGTCTCATTCGAGACAAGTATGAATCTGCATACAGATGGGATGTTGAACAACTAGCCTTGTGGTGCAACAGAACAATTTTGAACTAAACACACTCAGAACCATAGAAATGGTGATAGATTTTAGGAGAAACCCTCCTATACTACCACCTCTTACAATACTAGACCACACAGTATCAATAGTAGAGACTTCAGATTTCTAGGTTCTATCATATCTCAAGGCTTAAAATGGACACCTAATATCAAAAATGTCACCAAAAAAGCACAACAAAGAATGTTTTTCTGTGCCAACTCAGAAAGCTCAAACTGCCCAAGGAGCTGCTCATTCAGTTCTACAGAGGAATTATTGAGTCTGTCAACTGCACTTCTATAACTTGGCTCTGCAACCAAACAAGACAAACACAGAATTCAATTATCTGCAGATTATCTGCAGATAATTAGAACTGCATAAAAAACAATTGCTACCAACCTGCCTTCCATTGAGGACCCATATACTGCATGAGTGAAAAAAGAGGAATGTGAAAATATCTATAGACCCCTCACATCCTAGACATCAATAGTTTCAACTTCTACCCTCAAAATGATGCTGTAGGGCATGGCACATTAGACCATTAGAACAACTAGAAACAAGGAGAGCTTTTTCCCAAATGCCATCATTCTGCTAAACAACTAATTCTCACAACACTGTCAGACTATTTACCAGGACTGTATTACTATTCTTCTTCTCATCCTTTCTATTACCTACCTCCTTCCATTTATGACTATAACTATGTTGCTTGCATTTTTATGATTTATACTGTTCTTTTGTTTCCTAGTAGGATTTGATTGCTTATTAGTAACCAATGACTCTCACTAAGTGTTGTATCTTATGATTCTTGATTAATGTATTTTTCCTCCTCCCATTTTCCCCCTTTTATGTACACTGAGAGCATATGCACCAAAGACAAATTCCTTGTGTGTCCAATCAAACTTGTCCAATAAAGAATTCTATTCTATTCTATTCTACTCTACTCTACTCTACTCTACTCTACTCTACTCTACTCTACTCTACTCTATTCTATTCTTTCCTCTCCTCTCCTACTCTCCTCTCCCCTCCTCCTCCTCTTCTTCCTCCTCCTCCTTTTCCTAGCCTAGCACATTCCCACAGTGTGTTATGTATTCCCTGTTCGCTGACATTTTATGCCATAACTAAATAATCTTCTAAAAACTGTCATTAGTTTTAGGAGGAGAGCATTGCCAGCAATTAAACTAGTCTGTGATTGAATCAAGTCTAAATACATGATTCAGCACAATTGGTTTCTGCTGATGTGGATTTTCTGTTTGGGAAGTGCACCATCTTCGTGGTAAAATGAGTTGTATTAGGTTTAGTCTCCTGCTACTAGTGAAATTAAGTTGTGGCGTACCCCAGCATGGAGCAAATACTCCCAATGGAAGAAGCTATATATAACTGTGATCAAAATTGCATTCCAAAGGGCAATCCCATCATTACCTATGTCTGAAATGCTGGCACATTCTTGAAAACATAATAAGAGCAGTTACAATAAAGTTATTGGTAGTAAATCAGCAACATAGTGCCCCATGCTGAGTCAATCTTCAGCTCATTTTATCCACATAAAACTATGCTTTAATTTGTTTCTTCTCTCACATTGATTTTTTTTAATAGTCGGGGGGGGGGGGAAATTCCCACTATGTGTCTGAAATTGAAATAAAAATGCACTGAAGCTTTGAAAGTGAGATTTTATTGACCTTTTGCAAGATGAAAACGCATCACATTGTACGAAGCTATGCGCATTGTCCAAAGTACTTAAAATGATAATATTTAGTGCTTTCTTAACTGCAATCTTAAATGGCACAAAGGTCAGCCTCCCTGAAAATTATTTAACATGCTTTGCATTCTGGATCCTGCATTTCAATGTTTCCAATTTGAAATGTTAAAAACTTTGAATGACTTGAACTGCAATTGAGAATACAGTAGTCCCTCACCTATCACTGGTGTTACGTTCCAGACCTGGCCGCGATAGGTGAAATCCGCGATGGGGAATTTATCGACTGATAGTACTTATTTAATTAAGTATTTATATTGTAATTGTTTGGTAAGTTTTCATTGTTTTAAGTGTTTATAAACCCTTCCCACACAGTATTTATTTTAGATACAGTATTTAAATACAGTATTTACAATTTTAAATATTTTTTTTTTAAAAAAAAAAACCTGCCGATCGAGTTCGGCGGGCTGTTTAAATCTGCCGATCAACTTCCTCAGAAACCCGCGATGAAGTGAAGCCGCAGTAGGTGAAGCGCGGTATAGCGAGGGACTACTGTACACAGGAGGTAGAAATTGCTCAATCACTATGCCTATGTGATTTCCAAATATGCCACAAAGAAAATATAAAATTTATTCATCCTAGATATTTCAGTGTGGGTCCTGTATAACTTATTAAAGAATGGAAATGTACTGTGAAACATTTCCACTGATATCAGTGTTGATAATTCAGACATTCATATCCATTCAGTTTGGTGTAATGGTTAGGGCACTGAGGTCCGTGAGTTCTAGGTTCATCTGAAGCAAAAACATCCAGCTGGATGATTGTGGTCAAGTTCTTCTGCCTCAGTACAAGGTAATGGTACTAAAAATTCCAATAGAACTTCAAGGATTTGTCCAGGAATCACCAGGAATCACAAATAACCTGGAAGCAAAATTTATATATACAGTGGTACCTCTACTTAAGAATGTCTTTACTTTAGAACTTTTCTAGATAAGAACTGGGTGTTCAAGATTTTTTTGCCTCTTCTTAAGAACCATTTTCCATTTTTCCTAGGAAAAATTTTCTAGGAAATTTGAGAGAGGCACGAAGGCCTGGCCAGTTTCCTGCCATGCCCCCTGGGTTTTTCTCTCTGGCGCAGTGTATGGGAGGCAGCCTCGTGCCGGGTGTATGGGATGTCCGTGCTTCTCCTCGCCGCCTCAGAGTCCATCTTTTTTTTTTTAAGTCTTAAAGTTTTGGATATTTTTTATTCCCCTCACCTCGCCTTCTTCTTTCGGCAGTGACTGTCCTCCTCCTCTTCTTCCTCTTCCTCCTCCCACCCAAATTCTGAGCTTTCACTTCTTTCCTAATGGGTTTGCATGCATTATTTGCTTTTACATGGATTCCTATGGGAAAATTTGCTTACAAACTTTTCTACTTAAGAACCTGGTCACGGAATGAATTAAGTTCTTAAGTATAGGTACCACTGTATATTATACAGACACAGGTAAGCATAGAATGTTGGAAGGTAGGGATCAGTAGACATCTAACCTGAATATAACATTGAATAGTGCTATGACAGCAATAGCACTTGTATAATAATAATAATAATAATAATAATAATAATAATAATAATAATAATAATTTATTAGACTTGTATGCCGTCTCTCTCCGAAGACTCGGAGTGGCTCACAACCAAATACAAAGCACAAATCTAATATTAAAAACAATTATAAAAACCCATTATAAAAACAGTCATACCATCCAATTAAACCATACATAAAATGAAACAGCTAAGGGTCAGTTATGTCTCCCAAACCTGGCAGCATAGGTGGGTTTTCAGTAATTTGCAAAAGGCAAGGAGGGTGAGGGCAGTCCTGATCTCCGGGGGGAGTTGATTCCAGAGGGCCGGGACTGCCACAGAGAAGGCTCTTCTCCTGGGGCCTGCCAGATGACATTGTTTTGTCGACAGGACCCGGAGAAGGCCAACTCTGTGGGACTTGATCCATCGCTGGGATTCGTGCGGCAGAAGGTGGTCCCAAAGGTATTCTGATATTTGTAGGTATTTGTATACCACTTCACAGTGTTTTACAGCCCTCTCTAAGCAGCCCTCGTTTAACTGACCTCAGAAGGATGGAAGGCTGAGTCAACCTTGAGCTTGGTGAGATTTGAACTGCCAAATTGCAAGCAGCCAGCAGAAGTAGCCTGCAGTGCTGCGTTCCAGGGGTGGGCTACTGCCCGTCCACTGGGGGACGCAGTGGGATAGCGAAAATGAAGCTCCACCCCAGAGCACCCAATTTACACTGAAAGATGTTGAAAGGGAATGCATAAGCCACACCACAGTGTGGTAATAAAATTTTTGGTAGCCCTTCACTGCTGCATTCTAACCACTGCGCTACCTTGGCTAATAATTATCATTTGTGACTTAATTCCTCCTTTTAATTTTGGGATTACCTGTGGGAAAAAATCCTCCAGGACCTAGTAAGAGTTATATTTAGAAGCAAGACATGTAAGCAATTGCATATATGTTCAATTGCACATTGATATTATTTAGTTATATGATTACGTTAGGCATGGCTGGTAGCAGAAAAGTCATTTACAGCTTCTACAACACCATTTCTCACCTTTTCAAATTGTAGGAGCTCAGCATCCAGCTTGGATTTGCTAATAACAATGCTTTCACAAAACATTCTCTAGATCAGCAGGATGCTTTCTGATGTCATTTTTGTGGCGCGAAAAGAAATGCCAAGTGGTTTCCTTGAAAGACACGAAGTGAGAAAACCTGGGAAGAATCCCTGGCAATAATTCTTTCCATCCACAGCATTGATGCAAGTTTGAAAAGAATAAACAGTGTGGGTTTCCCCCATATGGCTTCTAAAAACGTACTTCTACTTTTGAAAGGAGTAATGCTGCAACCGTTCCCATCTTATGGCAATGTTTAAAATTGGACTGGGAATATGGAGCACTGGAATAAAGCAGATAGTTGTGCACCTTGCACGCATGTGTGCATATGTGTGTACTTTGCACCCCTGTGCACATGCATGTACATGTGGGCGTACACACACATGCGTGCGCGCACACACACACACACACATATATACAGGGGTGGGCTGCTAGCCAGAATGCTAAATTGGGCTCACCGCCACTTGAGAATGCTTGCGGGGCCAGCGTGAGCACGGGCAGTTATGGGCCTTCCAAGGTATGCCCATATTTCATCATCACTCCGCGGATTGCATTGGCTGTCAATTGGTTTCCAGACACAATTCAAAGTGTTGGTTATGGCCTATAAAGCCCTATATGGCATGGGACCAGACTATCTCCGAGACCGCCTTCTGCCGCATGAATCCCAGCGACCGATGAGGTCCCACAGGGTTGGCCTCCATTCCAGGAGAATGAAGAATAAGGATTAGTCAGGAATTATTTTCTGTGGAGCAGGATGCATATAAAGTTTTTGTAGGGAAGGAAAAAGAACAATGCTTCTTTAGCAATGTCACAAATACCATTTTAGCACATTCTTAATTTAGAGTTATCAGAGCATTAGTTCAAATTGCAATTCCATCTGTCAGCAGAACTGTTTATATTAATGAGTGATTCCACCTCAGACTATCAAGAAAAATTCAGGCCAATGAAGTATACATAGACCTTTTGTTTTAACTATGGAAAATGATGCAGTTCCTTTGTGATTAAATACCTTTTCACAGTGGTGGGCTTCAAATTATTTAACAACTGGTTCTCTGCCCTAATGACTGGCTGGGTAGGCTTGCCTAGGTGATCATGTGATTGAGTGGGCATGGCCAACTTGATGTCACTCACATCGGGGGGGCACTTAACCTCACCCAGCCTCTCATGATAACGGTCGTAAGTGTGAAAACAGTCATAAGTCACCATTGTAACTTTGAATGGCCACTAAATGAATTGTTGTAAAAATTGTTGGTCACTAAATGGTCACTAAATTAAATTGTGCAAAAATACAAAAAGCTTCTTTGCTTGCAAAAAGCTGTCCCTAAGACCAATCATTAGAAATGGAAGAATACACCCTGAAGGTCAATGAGTTACAGCTGTCATGGAAATCTAAACCATTCTGTCTTGGTACCTTCCTTTTCCCCAGCAATACCTGGAACCCAGAGTTACAAATCAGGCAGGGTGCCAGAGCACATTGAGGAATTAAAATACAGCCAACTCTTGCTCATTAGGTGAAAGCCTTGAGCAGAGAGATCATTTAACCTCTCCAGAAAGTGGGTGGGCATATTTGGGCTACAAAATGCCCGAGCTAAAGGGACAAATTAACATATTGAGTGATGGCTAATCCCATTCTGTCTTTGTTCAGACTTTACTGCAGGGGATTTTTGTCTATGAATATAGCTATCTATCTCTTTATCTCTTAAATGCTGACATCTGCTGTGGGCTATTGAGGAAAGTGGGTGCTGCTTTCTCCCTCTAAGAAAACATGTTTCACCATTTCTCATCCAGAGAAATATATTCTTCCTTTTTAATATTTCTCAAAATATTTCATTGTTTTAGTAGAGGGGTGAGTGCTAACTTTCTACAATTGGTGCCATGTTACTATGCCATATTATTATGAGGGCAAATTATAACAAATTGGAAGGAGGCTCCACTTATTATCAGTGAGCAATCATTCAATTCAATTCAATTTATTAGATTTGTATGCCGCCTATCTCCGAAGACAACTCTGAAGCAATGCAAGTGAATCCTGTCCCAAAGGTGCTTTTTCAAGAGGCAACTGGAAACCAAGAAAGTCTAGTTGTCTCTTGAAAAAAGCACCTTTGGGACAACCATGACCTGGATGACTGAAGAATCCCCATAGACAAGAGACTCCTGTGCTCAGTGAACTGACAAAGCCTCTAAAGCAGTAATTCGGAAAAGTGTTCGGAAACTTCAGATTGTGCAGAATGCAGCTGCGAGAGCAATCATGGGCTTCCCAAGGCATGCCCATGTTACTCCAACACTCCGCAGTCTGCATTGGTTGCCGATCAGTTTCCGGTCACAATTCAAAGTGTTGGTTATGACATATAAAGCCCTTCATGGCACCGGACCAGAATATCTCCGGAACCGCCTCCTGCCGCACGAATCCCAGCGACCGGTTAGGTCCCACAGAGTTGGCCTTCTCTGGGTCCCGTCGACTAAACAATGTCATTTGGCGGGACCCAGGAGAAGAGCCTTCTCTGTGGCGGCCCCGACCCTCTGGAACCATCTCCCCCCAGATATCAGAGTTGCCCCCACCCTCCTTGCCTTTCGCAAGCTCCTTAAAACCCACCTCTGTTGTCAGGCATGGGGTAATTGAAAATTTTTTCTCCCTTCCCCCTAGGCTCATAGAATTTATACATGGTATGTTTGTTGGTATGATTGGTCTCTTAAATTGGGTTTTTTTAGATTACTTTTTAATATTAGATTTGTTACATTGTTTTTTATTGTTGTTAGCCGCCCCGAGTCTTTCGAGAGGGGCGGCATACAAATCTAAATAAACTAAACTAAACTAAACTCAACCTGGGGGTTGGGACCCCTTTGGGGGTCGAATGACTGTTTCACAGGGGTCGCCTAAGATCATGGGAAAAGACAAATTTCCCATGGTGTTAGGAACTAAAGCTTCTATTCTGGCACCTTGGAACATATTTTTACAATCCGACCAATCAGGCGTTTACAGTGGAAGTGTCCTTCTGACCTTCCCGCCAATCAGCTTAAAGGTCTGTTGAGAGAATTGGCGCTAGATTTATGGTTGGAGTCACCACAACATGAGGAAATGTATTAAGGGGTTGCGGCATTAGAAGGATATTATTTATTGTTTTTATATTACTGATTTTATTGTGTATTTGGATTGCATTTTATTACTGTTGTATTTATCCCACTTATTAGCCGCTCTGAGTCCCCTTTGGAATGAGCAGCATATAAATACAATAAATACAAATACAAAATAAAAAACAAAAAAAAATCAGATTTATCCTACAATACACTAATTAGATTAAAAAGGTAACAAGGAAAACTAAAAGCATGCCTTTTAGAAAATAGATTGCTTAAGAGCCAAAATAATTGCCCAGATGTAGGTTCCAGGACCCAACTAAATAAAAAAGCTCAGGCTGATGAATGGTCTGATAACATGAAAGTATGGAAAAATGGTAACAGAATAATATTCACAGGTCACAGTGTATATTACCACATTTAAATATATGTTCCTTTTGCATCCATTGCCATCTTTACTGTGAAATTCAAATTTGAAGCTCCTAGAAGTATAGGTATGTCATTCTGGATATTATTTATTTGGGTGGCCAAACTAGAGGAAGTGTACAGAGGGAAGGAAAGAAAGTATTACTATGTTTAAATGGTTATAACAGTTAGTAGAAATTAAATTATTTAATTATCAAATTTATATGGATATCGTCTCAAAAGTTTGACTTTTGTTTTAAATAGTTAAATTTAAACCAACAAGAGAGGTGGTGGCACAGTGGTTAGAATTCTGCAGACTAATCCCACCAAATCCTATGAGTTTGATTCTGACCAGCTCAAGGTTAATTCAATCTTCCATTTTTCTGAGGTCATGAAATGAGGACCAGATTGTTGAGGGCAATATGCTGATTTTGTAAATTGCTTAGAGAGGGCTATAAAGCACTATGAAGTGGTATATATATAGTAAACATAGAAACATAGAAGACTGACAGCAGAAAAAGACCTCATGATCCATCTAGTCTGCCCTTATACTACTTTCTGTATTTTATCTTAGGATGGATATATGTTTATCCCAGGCATGTTTAAATTCAGTTACTGTGGATTTACCAACCATGTCTGCTGGAAGTTTGTTCCAAGGATCTACTACTCTTTCAGTAAAATAATATTTTCTCATGTTGCCTTTGATCTTTCCCCCAACTAACTTCAGATTGTGTCCCCTTGTTCTTGTGTTCAATTTTCTATTAAAAACACTTCCCTGTTGGACCTTATTTAACCCTTTAACATATTTAAATGTTTCAATTATGTCCCCCCTTTTCCTTCTGTCCTCCAGACTATACAGATTGAGTTCATGAAGTCTTTCCTGATACGTTTTATGCTTAAGACCTTCCACCATTCTTGTAGCCCGTCTTTGGACCCGTTCAATTTTGTCAATATCTTTTTGTAGGTGAGGTCTCCAGAACTGAACACAGTATTCCAAATGTGTTATTGCTAGCTCAATTAAGTATGCAATTAAGTATGCATTAACAGCTATCACACTATATCCAAGTTTTGTGTTTATTTTGGTTGCTTGTATGTATGGGGAGGGGATTAGTAGAGGATGTGCATTTTTTAAAAAAATCAGAAGTCCCCATCATGTCTTGGAGAAATGTAAACATTAAAGCAATGGTATACAGTTCATCAAATACAAGCAATGGTCTATTTAATGTCCCAAACCATTCTTTTCTGGCTTATTAGAGCTTACCATTTTGGTGCTTATGAGTGCCAAAAAGTACCAGATGACTCTGTTTAGTGGATTGAGCTGCCGAGGCTTATTCTGAGATTGGCAGCTGCCAATAGGCCCTAAGAGACCAGCAATACCACCTGAGCAAATTATACAATACCTGGACTTGGGCCAATTGTCAATCTGGATCTCAGAATAAGATTATGTTGTTTATGGCTTGCATTTTCAGGACATTTCCCCTTTTCCAGACATATGAAGCCAGAGCTGAGACAGTTAACACAATCTTGTCATCATTTCTTCCCCTACAAGCTAGAGGCTAAAACATTCTTGTTGCCTTCAGGCCAATTCTGGCCCTTGTGATAATTGCTAACTTTGTCCAAGGCCAGTTATTTGAAGCACATATCAAGGAATCTGGACAGGTTTTTGCTGTAGGAAAACAACAAGAACAACAGCACTGTTCCAGGTTTTAACCAGATCAGAATTTTATAGAAACAGCAAAAAATAGTTGAAACTTCAGCTATCGGCTTTGGTTTTGCTTGTTTGTTTTGTTTCTTTTATGGATTATCTTCTAAAGCAGACCATCCAAAAGGAAATCCTCCTAACTTCAAGGCTGAAAATTGCCTTCTGGTGTTCATCAGAGAAAGCTGAAAACATAGTGTTATCTTTGCTGCCAATCTACAGCCCCAAATCTAGTTAAGGGTATTATCAATACAGATTGAAAAATGTTCACTGTCCAACTTTTTTTTCCCCGTTAAACTTTTTTTTGCTCTCCTAAGGATTGCACTCTTCACAAACATCTCTATAAACAATAGCTCCTTGCCCTGGAGACAAGTGCAGCTATCTGTAGTTGACCTTTATTCATTCTACAGTAATTGGCATAACATCTCCACCAAATCTATAAAGTTCTTCAACTAATGGTACAGCCGAACCATAAAGAAAAAATATATTTTAGATAATGAGCTTTAGGAGCCAAAATGCAAAGGAAAACAAAAGTATTGAATGTAGATGCGAAGCCAAAGGAGTCCAGAAGTCACCAATATCCTTGTCAAAATAATTTCTCAGTCTAGCCTGATTTTACAGCTTAAGCTTAAGCCAGAAAATATCATTATGAGAATCTGATTCCTATGCATACATAGATAGCTGAATGTACACTATACAAAAAGCAAAAATGTTGAGGATTCCACAGTTAAACCAAACTATTTCTGCCTTTAAAGAGCTTGTTGAGTAGTCACTATAACATGTTGCTTTAAAATCACCAAATGTATTATAAAAACATATTATAGGAAGTTCTGCATTGTTCTGTCGGGCTCTCTGGTAGAATCCTCCCAAAAATTCACAGGTACAAATTTCAGACACACACACATTTGAAAATTCAAAACAATGTTCTTTATAATGAAAATTCACTTAAACCAAGCCCTCTTTTGGTATAGCAGAGAGCACTGGTCTCCAAACAAACTGGTAATTTGTACAAGTCTCTTATCAGTTCTGTGGTACTTAGCTTGCAGCTGTGAGGCAATTCACAGTCCTTCTTTTTTCACAAAATGAAACACACTTTGCTCTAGTTTAGTTTCAAAGCGGGGAACAATCAGCACACAAAAAGTCAAAGTCAGTAAAGCAGTCACGAAACACAACGATCAGATAATCCTCCACAATGGCCAAACCCACAGGCTGCTATTTATAGCAGCCTCACTAATTACCACAGCCCCACCCAACCACAGGTGGCCTCATTTTCTTTGATAATAATCTCTCAGTTGTTGTTGCCTATGCATAGCTCTCTGTATGCGTGGCTGTATCATTAACTCTTGTTCTGAATCCAAGGAGGAGCTAGATAATTGATCTCCTTCTGAGCTGTCTGCCCCACTCTCCTCCTCCCTGTCACTCATGTCTTCTTGGTCAGAGGAGCCTTCATCAGCAGATTCAACCGGGGGCAAAACAGGCCTGCATCATGTGGATGTCTCCCACACATCCACAGTTCTTGGGGCAGGAGCAGGGCCAGAGCTAACCACAATATGCATGGTGATAGATGGAGACACGAAAAGAGCCATACTAAAGGACTAGCAAGTAAGTTTAGCGTACTTACTATTTTCTGAAATATATTTCACAGCAAAGCTGTGTCAGAATTTCTTCAAGTGATCCTTAATGTTCTGAAGATGACTTTTTCTTCATACTAGCACACATCAGGAAATAACCTTTTGAATATTTCGGATAAACTATTACTATACAAAGATTGCAGCCAATGTATCTCCAACTTAAGATATTCTTTTATTTTTATTTTTAAAAAATCATGTTCCTTGAATGAGAAATGGATGACAACTTAACAAGATATTTTTGGAAAGAGCCAGTTAATTAGAGCTTCCTTATCTATGTTTAGGCTGGATCTAAAGACACAAATGACTGAGATAACATCAGGAAATAAATGGATGCAATCATGCTTCTGTCAGTTTTGCTAATGTGGTCTCTTCCTGGAATATCCCTTTTGGGGAAATAATCTCACTTGGTTCAACCAATGGAGACATTTAGGCAGAATGAGATTAATGGGCACTTTTTTTTAGTGATTCTGAACTTATTAGGCGAAAACCATTCATGCTTTAATAACAAAATATCCAGAACCGTAAAGCCTACCATACTTGCCATGTATATTCCTCTTGCTTTCTCGGTGCTCATAAGGAAGGATTTTTCAAAATAGCCATTGGAGCATTAGTATTTCCTATATTACTGTTAACACACTCTGATACTAAGGTGTTCTACTCCCCCTCCCCACCTAAAAAGAAACCTGATCCCAATGCAAAACACAAGCACGGGTGTTTTGCTTTTGCTTTCACAGCAGCAAGCAGTTTTACTACAAACAGTTGAGCTAAGCCACATACAGACTCTTTCCTATCTCCTTCTTCCTCAAACAGCAAATATTGTTTGACTTTCCAAACACTCCTCAACTCTCTCACAAACTGACAAGATGCTAGCCAGATGAATACCAATGGCTGCTGGTAGGTAGAGGCAGGATTTTTTTCCCCTCTCCCTTATTTTCCTCCTCAGTTTAGATGAATCTGGTTTTTTTTACTGTAATAACAGTTAAAAGGAAAAGAGGCAAAAAACCCAAACACATAAAAAGATTTACAGATGTAATTATGAAAACAGGGGAAGCTGTACACAAGTATCATCAAACAGAGCCTTAAATCAGTACACAGGTTATAAAAAGTATACACCTTAGAACCCCTAAGTTAACCAGTCATAAATTACATCAATGCCTGGTTTTAAGTGTTGGTTATGACCTATAAAGCCCTTCATGGCATCGGACCAGATTATCTCCGAGATCGTCTTCTGCCGCACGAATCCCAGCGACCGGTTAGGTCCCACAGAGTTGGCCTTCTCTGGGTCCCATCGACTAAACAATGTCATTTGGTGGGACCCAGGGGAAGAGCCTTCTCTGTGGCGGCCCCGACCCTCTGGAACCAACTCCCCCCAGATATCAGGGTTGCCCCCACCCTCCTTGCCTTTCGTAAGCTCCTTAAAACCCACCTCTGTCGTCAGGCATGGAGGAATTGAGATATTCCCTTCCCCCTAGGCTTATAAAATTTATGCATGGTATGTCTGTTTGTATGATTGGTCTCTTAAATTGGGGTTTTTAAAATTACTTTTTATATTAGATTTGTTATAATTGTCTTTTTTACTGCTGTTAGCCATCCCGAGTCTGTGGAGAGGGGCGGCATACAAATCTAATAAGTAAGTAAGTAAGTAAGTAAGTAAGTAAGTAAGTAAGTAAGTAAGTAAGTAAGTAAGTAAGTAAGTAAGTAAGTAAATAAATAAATAAATAAATAAATAAATAAATAAACTCTGATTATTCCAGGGACAAGTTTGTTGATGTTGGACCCCTGTTAGCCTGTGTCTGGTGCCATGCTCTAAAGTGGCAGGATGGGAGTCCCAGGATGTGCTGCAGTGGCAGTAAAGTCCACCTCCCTCCCCTTCAGTCCTACCCTGAACACTTACACAGCCTTCTCACCAGTGAAGGGCTACCAAAGTTTTTACTACCACACTGTGGGTGTGACTTATGCAGGACGCTCCGCATTTTCTTTCAACATCTTTCAGTGAAAATTGGGTGTGCTGAGGTGCAGCTCCATTTTCGCTACCCCACTGTGTAACTGTTGCCACCCCATCTGGGCAGTAGCCCACCCCTGCTTCTCACCCACCAGCATCCAATGGCAAATCACTTTCTTTCTGCTCTCCAGAAGTACAATGGATTCAATTCAATTCAATTTATTAGATTTGTATGCCGCCCCTCTCCGAAGACTCGGGGCGACTCACAACAGTAATAAAACAATAATATAGCGAAACAAATCTAATATTAAAAAAGCATATAAAAACTTATCATATTAAAAAGCAAACAGCACATACATACCAAACATAAATATTAAAAATATTTTAAAAGCCTGGGGGAAAAGGTGTCTCAACTCCCCCATGCCTGGTGGTATAGATGGGTCTTGAGTAATTACAGAAGACAAGAAGGGTGGGGGCAGTTTTAATCTCTGGGGGGAGTTGATTCCAGAGGGCCGTGGCCGCTACAGAGAAGGCTCTTCCCCTGGGGCCCACCAAACGACATTGTTTAGTTGACGGGACCCGGAGAAGGCCAACTCTGTGGAACCTTATCGGTCGCTGGGATTCGTGTGGTAGCAGGCGGTTCTGAAAGTACTCTGGTCCACTGCCATGTAGAGCTTAAAAGGTCATAACCAACACTTTGAATTGTGACCAGAAACTGATCGGCAGCCAATGCAGGCCACGGAATGTTGTAGAAATGTGGGCGAATCTGGGAAGCCCCACGATGGCTCTTGCGGCCTCGTTCTGCATGATCCGAAGTTTCTGCCCCATGTAGAGAGCATTGCAGTAATCGAACCTCGAGGTGATGAGGGCATGAGCAACTGTGAGCAATGACTCCCTGTCCAAATAGGGCTGCAACTGGTGCACCAGGCAAACCTGGGCAAACGCCCTCCTCACCCCAGCCAAAAGATGATGCTTCTTAATGATGTCTTTTGGAGCAAGACAGGTGAAGGAAATGGCCTTGATATATCAATTGGAATGTGCTTTGTTTTGATGGAGATTGCAGCTCCTTTATGCAGCTGGGAAGTTTGTTTTCGCATCCCGCTTGCCTATGGCAACCCGTGCGCAAGCCAGGGATGCTTTGCGAGTTGACACTCTGAATATGAAATAACAAGTTGAAGATTAAACTAGACAAGAGGGATATGATTATGAGCTCCTGAAAGTCAGATGAAAGTTGACTTTCTATGACAGATCAACTTGATTTGACACTACTACTATAGAATCAATAGCGTACTTTTCTTCTCTGAATATCTAGTCAGGGTAAATGCTACATGCTTTGATCACATTCCATTTACATTACAATATAGTGGCCAGTGTGGAAGTACCATTGAAGAATATTTAGAGACTATGTAATATTGCTACTAACTCACAATGTAGATTTATTCATCATTCTCACTTTCAGATTTCCCCACATCTCCAATTCTGTTATATGTACTGCTTTTCAGTTTGTAAATTGCCTTAGGTCTCTTATTTGTGTGACACAACAGCACCAAAAAGATACTTAGAATTGATAAAAATAAATCAATCAGCAAATTATTTAGTGGCCTTGGAATAATATGAAAATTGCTGCATGATCCATCCAATTGTGATTAATCCATTTTGCTGTGAAGAATAACCATTTAACTTACCTGATAGCACTGTTTCAGAGTAGAATGTTATGTGAAAGGCTTTTCTTTTAAACAAAGGTAAACTAGTAAAAACTAAAAGATTGAGAAATTCATCTGTAGTATTGACCTCCATATAACCATCATCATCATTTTACTCGTTGTCTATTCACTGCTGGTTGAAGGATTCTTCTGAATTGAGTTCCATTTAAATTGTCTCTTTTTGTGCCATCTATAATTATAATGTTATGCATATTTAGAATCAGATATAAGTTTTTCATGGATTTTTTTTTTACCCTAAGTAAAAAAGGAAATGGAAAATGAAATTGCAAGTGACACATATACTGTATATGCAGTTTCTGTATGAAAGTCACCCATGTTCTGGATAGTCACGGGAAATATACATTTGTCTACTGTAGTAACAAATAAAACAGTTGATCAATAAAGCAAATCAAGTATATTTTCATGGAGAAGTTATGGTATACGGTAAATTGTTTTCGGATTTCTGGACAGTTGAAGAGATTGTTGTATAAACAGAAGGCAATTCATTACTAGACCAAACTGCATGGAAATTCAGTTTGTAAATCAACAGTGCATAAATACTATCTTCTTAAGGGGAACTATATTGTGGTGGACAATGCAATACTATTAAGTTGCTTATCAAAATGTAAGTAGCTTTTGGATGAAACAAAAACCACTGCTATTTATTCATTAATAAACATTAATCCTAATATGTGAAATTAATATTTAATATTCAGTTAATATTCTCAATTATTTGTTTATTGTGGAATTCCAATTATCAGATGTACAGGCAAGGTTTGAGGTAATCTGCCTGAATGAAGTGGCACAGCAGGACATAGGATAATAATGGAAAACAACATAAACAGAGATTTGTTGTTCAGACATTGTACAGTAGACCCTCACCTATCGCTGGTGTTACGTTCCAGACCTGGCTGTGATAGGTGAAATCCGCAATGGGGAATTTATCGACTGATAGTACTTATTTAAGTATTTATATTGTAATTGGTAAGTTTTCATTGTTTTAAGTGTTTATAAACCCTTCCCACACAGTATTTATTTTAGATACAGTATTTAAATACAGTATTTACAATTTTAGATTTTTTTTTTTTAAAAAAAAACCTGCCGATCGAGTTCGGCGGGCTGTTTAAATCTGCCAATCGACTTCCTCAGAAACCCGCGATGAAGTGAAGCCGCAGTAGGTGAAGTGCGGTATAGCGAGGGACTACTGTAAATATGTCTATAGTTAAAATATAAATTAATTGTAATTAAATACTCATCCACTTCTTATTGAGAGACTGTAGCCACCAAAGTTGGTCTAATGAGATAACTAATGCTGAATTTTGTCAGTTTCAAAAAGTGCTTCTTCAAGAGGCAATTGGACATTTTCTAGTATTCCCTGAAATTCTCCATGGCTTCATACTCAAGAGACCATCTGCTAAAGTTGAACAACTAGCTTTGTGGTATGACCGGGATAATCTAGAACTGAATACACTCAAAACCGTAGAAATGGTGGTAGACCTTAGGAGAAACCCTCCCATCCTACCACCTCTCACAATACTAGACAACACAGTATCAACAGTAGAGACTTTCAAATTTCTAGGTTCTATCATAGCTCAAGATCCAAAATTTTAACCCAACATCAAAAACATCATCAAAAAAGCACAACAAAGAACGTTATTTTTGCACCAACTCAGGAAGCTCAAACTGCCCAAGGAGCTGCTCATACAGTTCTCCAGAAGAATCATTGAGTCTGTCATCTGCACCTGTATAACTGTCTGGTTTGGTTCTGCAACCCAACAAGAACGACACAGACTTCAGAGGATAATCAGAACTGTAGAAAAAACAATTGCTGCCAACCTGCCTTCCACTGAGGACCTGTATACTGCACGAGTCAAAAAGAGGGCAGTGAAAATATTTACTGACCCTTCGCATCCTGGACATAAACTGTTTCAACTCCTACCCTTAAAAGTCACCACAGAACACTGCACACCAAGACAACTAGACACAAGAAAAGTTTTCCCCCGAACACCATCACTCTGCTAAACAAATAATTCCTTCAATGCTGCCAAACTATTTACTAAGTCTGCAATACTATTACTACTAATTTTTTCCCTTGGCATTCCTATCACTCATTTCCTCCCACTTAGTATAACTGTAACTTGTTGCTTCTATCCTTAAGATTTTTATTAATATTAATTGTTTCTTGATTGCTTATTTGACCCCTATGACAATTATTAAGTGTTGCACCTCATGATTCTTGACAAATGTTTATTTTCTTTTATGTACACCAAGAGCTTATGCATGAAAGACAAATTCCTTGTGTGTCCAATCACACTTGGCCAATAAATAATTCTACTCTATTCTATTCTACTCCGAGTCTGCGGAGAGGGGTGGCATACAAATCTAAATAATAAATAAAATAAAATAATTCCATTCCATTCTATTCTATTCTATTGTTCCTAGTTTTTTTAGAATTTCTTTTAGAATAGAATAGAGCTGGAAAGGACCTTGGAGGTCTTCTGGTCCAGTCCACTGCTCAAACAGGAGAACCTGTACCATTTCAGAAAAGTGACTGTCTAGTCTCTTCTTAAAAACCTCCAGTGATGAAGCATCCACAATTTCTGAAGATAAGAAGCTGTTCCACTGGTTAATTGTCCCCATTGTTAGGTAGTTTCTCCTTAATTCCAGGTTGCTTCTCTCTTTGATTACTTTCCAACCATTGTTTCTTGTCCTGCCCTTTGTGGCAGCCCCTCAAATACTGGAATACCTGCCAATAGTTACTTCAGTTTCACCAGAACAATTCACGAACGCGCAATAAGATACAAACTTAATGTAAACCACTCCAACTTGATTGCAAAAAAAATTGACATCAGCAACAGAGTGGTCAATGCCTGGAATACATTACCTGACTCTGTGGTTTCTTCCACAAACTCCAAAAACTTTAACCTTGGACTGTGTACCATTGACCTCACCCCATTCCTAAGAAGTCTGTAAGGGGTTTGCATAAGTGCACTGGTGTGCCTACTGTCCTTATCCCCTTGTAACCCGTAACTTATCATGTAATAGTTATATTTGCGCTTTTTATATATTCATATTAATGTTTATACTTTGTATTCACATACATGTTTCACTAAATAAATAAATAAATAAATAAATAAATAAATAAATAAATAAATAAATAATACTGCTATCATGTGACCCCTAATTCTTCTTTTCTTTAGACTAGTCTCACCCAAAACCTGCAGCGGTTCTTCGTATGTTTAGTCTCCAGGCCTTTGATTATTTTAGTTGCTTTTCTTTGAACGTTTTCCAAAGTCTCAACATCTTTTTTGTAGTTTAGTGACCAAAATTGATGACCAAAATTCCGGGTGTGCTTTTAATAGAGTTTCATGTGATCTTGATTCTATGCCTCTGTTTATACAACCCAGGATTGTACAGTAGTACCTCTACTTAAGAACTTTTCTATATAAGAACCAGATGTTCAAGATTTTTTTGCCTCTTCTTAAGAATCATTTTCTACTTAAGAACCCGAACCCGGAAAAAATTCCCAGGAAATTTGAGAGCAGCACGAAGGCCCAGCCAGTTTCCTGCAATTCCCCCTTTAATCTCAGCCATCTTGGGCTTTTCTGGGCTGCCAGAGGAGCCTTTTGGTGGCGCTTAAGGAGGCTTTGGCAGTCCAGAGTGAACAAAGCATTTTCCTTTCTCTGGGTGCTTAGAGAGGAAATAAATTTATTTATTTATTTATTTATTTATTTAGATTTGTATGCCGCCCCTTTCCGCAGGCTCGGGGCGGCTCACAACAAGTGAAAAAGACAGTTTGCGACAAATCTAAATTCCTACTAAAAAACATTTTAAAAACCCCATTTTCTAACACACATACATACACACATACCATTCATAAATTGTACGCCCAGGGGAGATGCCTCAGTTCCCCCATGCCTGACGACACAGGTGGGTCTTAAGGAGCTTACGAAAGGCAAGGAGAGTAGGGGCAGTTCTAATCTCCGGGGGGAGTTGTTTCCAGAGGGCCGGGGCCGCCACAGAGAAGGCTCTTCCCCTGGGGCCCGCCAACCGACATTGTTTAGTTGACGGGACCCGGAGAAGGCCCACTCTGTGGGACCTAATTGGTCGCTGGGATTCGTGCAGCAGAAGGCGGTCTCGGAGATATTCTGGTCCAGTGCCATGGAGGGCTTTAAAGGTCATAACCAACACTTTGAATTGTGACCGGAAGTTGATCGGCAACCAATGCAGACTGCGGAGGGTTGGTGAAACATGGGCATACCTAGGTAGGCCCATGACTGCTCTCGCAGCTGCATTCTGCACGATCTGAAGTTTCCGAACACTTTTCAAAGGTAGCCCCATGTAGAGAGCATTACAGTAGTCGAACCTCGAGGTGATGAGGGCATGAGTGACTGTGAGCAGTGAGTCCCGGTCCAGATAGGGCCGCAACTGGTGCACCAGGCGGACCTGGGCAAATGCCCCCCTCGCCACAGCTGAAAGATGGTTCTCTAATGTGAGCTGTGGATCGAGGAGGACGCCCAAGTTGTGGACCCTCTCCAAGGGGGTCAATAATTCCCCCCCCCAGGGTAATGGAAGGACAGATGGAATTGTCCTTGGGAGGCAAAACCCACAGCCACTCCGTCTTATCCGGGTTGAGTTTGAGTCTGTTGACACCCATCCAGGCCCCAACAGCCTCCAGACACCGGCACAATCACTTCCACCGCTTCATTGACTGGACATGGGGTGGAGATGTAAAGCTGGGTATCATCAGCGTACTGATGATACCTCACCCCGTGCCCTTGGATGATCTCACCCAGCGGTTTCATGTAGATATTAAATAGTAGGGGGGAGAGGACCGACCCCTGAGGCACCCCACAAGGGAGAGACGTCGGAGTCGA
Organism: Erythrolamprus reginae; assembly: GCF_031021105.1. Lineage (NCBI taxonomy): Eukaryota > Metazoa > Chordata > Lepidosauria > Squamata > Dipsadidae > Erythrolamprus > Erythrolamprus reginae. The sequence continues at coordinate 118,755,230 of NC_091953.1, forward strand.
CCTCTGACCCCCCACTAACACCGACTGCGACCGACCGGAGAGGTAGGAGGAGAACCACTGAAGAACAGTGCCTCCCACCCCCAACCCCTCCAGCCGGTGCAGAAGGATACCATGGTCGATGGTATCGAAAGCCGCTGAGAGGTCAAGAAGCACCAGGACAGAGGATAAACCCCTGTCCCGGGCCCGCCAGAGATCATCCATCAATGCGACCAAAGCAGTTTCCGTGCTGTAACCGGGCCTGAAACCCGACTGCTGGGGACCTAGATAATCGGCTTCTTCCAAGGATCGCTGGAGCTGGAGTGCCACCACCTTCTCGACAACCTTCCCCATAAAGGGAAGGTTGGAGACTGGCCGGTAGTTGTTAAGTACGGCTGGGTCCAGGGAAGGCTTCTTGAGGAGGGGGCGCACGAGCGCCTCTTTATAGGATGATGGAAAAGATCCCCTCCCCAAGGAAACGTTGATAATCTCCTGGACCCAGCTCCGTGTCACCTCCCTGCTGGCCGAGACCAGCCAGGAGGGACACGGATCCAGTAAACAGGTGGCGGAACTCACAGCTCCAATGGCCTTGTCCACTTCATCAGGTGTCACCAGATCAAACTCTTCCCAGACAGGTGGACAAGTACGGGCCCCAGTCACCTCAACTGACTCGTTGTCAGCCGACTCTGTTTTCCAAAAACCTATGCCAGTGCCCTGAGAAAAGAAAACTCCTTTTGCTCTGGGCAGCGACTGTCCTCCTTCTTCTTCTTCCTCCTCCTCCTCTCACTCAAATTCCGAGGTTTTATTTCTTTTCTAATGGGTTTGCACACATTATTTGCTTTTGCACACATTATTTGCTTTTGCATTGATTCCTATGGGAAAAATTGCTTCTACTTACAAACTTTTCTACTTAAGAACCTGGTCACAGAATGAATTAAGTTCTTAAGTAAAGATACTACTGTATTAGCTTTTTGGGCTGCTGCTGCACACCATTAGCTTTATGTTTCTCTTCTCATCCAAGAAGCTTCTTGAATGAGAAGTGAAAGAAAGAAAAGGGGAAAAAACCCAGAAAGCCAAGTTGCCCCTTGAAAAAGATAATTGAGACAATCATGATTTGGATTAATGAAAATCTCCATAGACATTTGTCCGTTTGAGTTCAGCATGTTAAATAACCAAAGATGGCTGGTTTATTTATAATGTTTAACACTTCAAATTTTTTTTTAGCTTTCACAGAACAGAACTATCTTAACTATAATATATTTATGATTTGTGCCCTGCTGGGGGATAATGTGGAGATTTTATTCTCTTTATATATATTTAAAAAAAGAAATGTACTCATCGCAATCTTTTTGCTCTGGACTTGCCGACAGGTTATCACTCTTCAGGAAGAAAAGGACCACTTCATTTAATTGAGAGCATTCCTCTCTTAACATAAAATGAAACATGGGAACTCTATTGATTGCGATACTCCCAGTTTGGTTCAGGTTTGCTCAAAATGGAATAAATTAGACCAGATCTATTTGATAGTGCGGCACCATTGAAATGTCAACATCTCCATACCGCATGTATTCAAAATAAAAGTGCAATCCTTAATATTCATGACTGTCAAGATTTAAGTGACAGAGGTATAAATGGATTGACGGAAGCATCATTTTGAATAAAATTAGAAAAGTGGTAGTAACTGTTGTGGTTAGCTCTGGCCCAGCTCCTGCCCCAAGGACTGTGGATGTGGGGGAGACATCCACATGCTGTAGGGCTGTTTTGCCCCCGGTGGAATCTGCTGATGATGAAGGCTCCTGTGACCAAGTAGATATGAGTGACAGGGAGGAGGAGAGTGTGGCAGACAGCTCAGAAGGAGATCAATTATCTAGCTCCTCCTTGGATTCAGAACAAGAGTTAATGATACAGCCACGCATGTGGAGAGCGATGCATAGGCAACAACAATTGAGAGATTATTATCAAAGAAAATGAGGCCACCTGTGGTTGGGTGGGGCTGTGGTAATTAGTGAGGCTGCTATAAATAGCAGCCTGTGGGTTTGGCCATTGTGGAGGATTATCTGATCATTGTGTTTCGTGACTGCTTTACTGACTTTGACTTTTTGTGTGCTGATTTTTCCCCGCTTTGAAACTAAACCAGAGCAAAGTGTATGTCACTTTGTGAAAGAAGAAGGACTGTGAATTGCCTCACAGCTGCAAGCTAAGTATCACAGAACTGATAAGGGACTTGTACAAATTACCAATTTGTTTGGAGACAAGTGCTCTTTGCTATACCAAAAGAGGGCTCTGTTTATTTGCATTTTCGGTATAAAGAACATTGTTTTGAATTTTCAAATGTGTGTGTGTCTGAAATTGTATCTGTGCATTTTTGGGAGGATTCTACCAGAGAGCTCGACAGAACAGTAACCAAAATTCTCTTGCCAGAGAGATCATCCTCACTGACATTTTCCAAGTAGTGTGCTTGTTTGTCACCAGGACCTGCTCTAAAGGTTGTCTCAAGTGTCTGAAAATGCACACAACAGTTGTTAGGCAACAATACGATGATTGTTCTCCCATTGAGTAGGCTTACAATGTTGGAAAACTACTAGGGTACCTCTACAGCAACTCCTACAAGATATAGCCATATTGTTAAGAAGTCTCATGTGGCTTCTTGCAAAGAGACATATCCCCACAGTTCCAAAGGTAAATCATACAGAATAGGTTTTCATGAACGCAGGGAAGAATTTGTAGCTCTTTTATGGAAAAGTATATTATTCATATATATAGCTGAAATTTTATGTTGCAGTCAGATATACAGTTGGATTTGTATGCTGCCCCTCTCCGAGGACTCGGGGTGGCTCACAGCATACATAAAAGACATAATAATACAATTGATCCAATTAATATAATTAAAAATTTAAAAAAAATCTAACTTTAAAACATTCGTTAACATTCATTCAATAAATCACACTAAAAACAATTGTTGGTCAGGGAGAAAGATCTAATGACCCCAGGCCTGGTGACAAAGATGAGTTTTTAAACTCTTTCAGAAGGCAAGGAGGGTGGGGGAAGTGCGAATCTCCAGGGGAGAGTTGATTCCAGAGGGCTGGGGCCCCCATAGAGAAGGCTCTTCCCCTAGGTGCGGCCACCCAGCATTGTTTGGTTGACGGGACCCTGAGGTTTGTTTATTTGTTTCTTTGTTTGTTTGTCAAGCATGTACAAGAGAGCAGGTATTGGTATTAACATAAACAAGGTAGATACAGGTAAATTTGGACAAATTTGGACAGGGATGGTAGGCACAATGGTGTGCTTATGCATACCCCTTACAGACCTCTTAGGAATTAGGTGAGGTTGACTGTAGACAGTCTAAGGTTAAAGTTTTGGGGGTTTGGAGAAGAATCCACAGAATCAGGTAGTACATTTCAGGCATTGATCACTTCGTTGCTGAAGTCATATTTTCTGCAATTGGGTTTCAAGCGGTTTACATTGAGTTTTAATCTATTGTGTGCTCATGTGTTGTTGTAGCTGAAGCTGAAGTATTCATTGACAGGTAGAACGTTGTGGTAGATGATTTGATGAACTACATTTAGGTCAGACCAAAGATGATGGAGCTCTAAGCTATCTAAGCACAAAATTTAACTCTGGTGGAATAAGATATTCCGTTGCGAGTAGAGGAGTGGAGGACTCTTCTTGTGAAATATTTCTGGACTCTCTCAATTGTATTAATGTCCGATGTGCAGTGTGGGTTCCAGACACGTGAGTTGTATTTGAGAATTGGTCTAGAAAATGTTTTGTATGATCTGGTTAGCAGTGTAATATTGCCAGAGAAGAAGCTACGCAAGATTAGATTAACAACTCTTAGTGCCTTTTTGGCAATATTGTTACAATGAGCTTTGGCACTTAGGTCATTAGATAGGAGTACTCCGAGGTCTTTGACAGAGTGGGGTTGTCTACAATGTTGTGTCCTCCAAGCTTGTATTTTATGTTCTGATTCTTTTTGCCAATGTGTAAGACAGAGCATTTGTTGGTTGAGATTTGAAGTTGCCAGTTATCAGACCATTGTGACACATGGTCTAGGTCTTTTTGAAGGGTGGAAGTATTGTCAGTAGTGTTGAATCAGCAAAGAGAATGCAATTGCTTATAATATGATCACAAAGGTCGTTTATGTAAAGAATGAATAGTGTTAGTCCTATAACACTGCCTTGAGGGACACCACTGTTGAAAGGTGTAGGGTTTGATTGGGCACTCCTTATTTTAACTATTTGTTGTCTGTTTGACCAGAACATGGTTATCCAGTCATGAAGGGGACCAGAGATGCCAAAAGACTAAGCCATCCTTAGTTCTAGGTTTGTTCTCTCTTTGTTTAGTTTCCATCCATATGTTGTTGTGGGTTTTTTGATCCTTTGGAAATAATGATAATAATAATAATAATAATAATAATTATTATTATTATTATTATTATTATTATTATTATTATTTAGACCTGTATGCCGCCCCTCTCTGAACTCGGAGCGGCTCACAACAAATAATACAGAAATACAAATCTAATATTAAAAACAATTATTAAAAACCCATTATAAAACAGTCATACAATAGATTGACCCCCCTCTTCTTTGTGGCAGCCTGTCAAATATTGAAACATTGCTATTTAATATTGCTATGTAAATTGTAATATATGTATTTCTGGGAAATGTTATAACAATAGTCAGGAAAGACTTGCTGATAAGTTAGGTTTGTGTGGAAGTCATGTTGGATATTGAATTTGTATATATACGAGGTAGAATAGGTACCAATTTTCTCCTAAGGATTCAACTTGTTTTCACTTTGCTTTTTTGATTTGCCTATTTTTCAAATGCATTTTTACCTTACATAGCATCTTTTAAAAAATGAAATAAAACAAAAAATCAAAACTATTTTGATGGCCGTTATATAAAGAAAGATTTATTCCAAAGACTGAGAAGAAGGGATGTTTATCTTCAGGCTTAGTCCTATGATGGAGTTGAGAATAACAAGTAAAATGTTGAAGTACAACAATGTGTGTAGATTGTGTTTATAGAAAAGACAGGAACAGTCTTTGTTGCGAAAGAATTGCTCTATTATTTATATGGAATTATATTTGGGAGGTGGGGGTGGGGATAAAATAGCTTCATAATTCATAAAATAAAAATTTTAGCAGCTCCTGACAATAAAACTACATCCTTGGGATCCAAGCAATGATCACTGAAAATTGAGGATGGGTGGGGGATGCCTGGCGTGGATAAAATCATACATATTTATTAAAATAATCTTTGGCGCTTCGGAAAGGTTTTGAGATAATGTATTTCACCACCACCTGTGTGTCAAATTGCATATACAAATCTTGTGGGTTGTTTCCTTCCATGAAAAAGGCAGAAATAAAACAATTTAGAGGAGGTGGTGTGTTTTCACCTTCTCTAATTATTCCCACTGCCATGGCTTTTTCTCACATTGATCTGGTGTGTCCCTAGCAGAATAAATTAGCTGTGGAAATATCAAGGAAATAGGAGAAGCGAGGTGAATTGTGATTACTGTGGCTTTTTGAAATCTCTAGAAAAAGCTAGGAGTGTTTTATTTTGTTTGAGGCTGTTAAAAGCACTGAGAATCCTCACCTCTTGAGGGCTGAATAGCAGGAAGGACTTTATCCCTCTTCTTCATGGAATTTGGAATTTCATAGAATCAATGTATAACTTTATAATATGCTGATGCTCTTGCAGGGTAAACAGTAGTGGCAGTTCTCTTTTTTGTTGACCATTAGAACTTACAACGGAACTTGAAAAATGTCTTACACTTACAACCATCGTAGACTCCCTGTGATTACATCAGTGATGGGCTCCTACAGGTACGGTCAGGTACGCAGAACCGGTAGGAAAAAAATGGTCAGATACGCAGAACTGCTACAAAAAAATTGATCCCCACCCCTTTTTCCCCCCCTCTTCTGGACTGTGGGAATGTTTTTCCTATCGCAGTAAATGAGGCTGAATGTGTATAATTTTTTTTTCAAAGTTTCTTTATTGTTTTAACAAGTATTTATCACATGATTTAATCATTTTTACAGATCATAATCCAGCATTATTACCTTTAGTGTGTATCATTAATCCTTTTGCATCTTACATTCAATATTACACATTATACGTTTATTTATTTGTTTCATTAATATGTTTCTTTTTTCATATAGTAATAAAAAAGAAAGACATTTGCAAGGTATCTATTATTTGTTTTGTTTGTACTGATACTTTGTATTGTATTATTTTTAGGTTCTCTTTTGAATCCATTCATGCCATTTGTACCCTGTTCGGTTCATTAATTTTATTTCCCTTGATTGAATTTGTAATTTCATCCATTTCTACACATGTATATACTTTATCTATTATTACATTTTCTGTTGGAATCTGTTTGTTTTTCCACATTTGCGCTAGTTGCCGTATTTATATGGATTATGAGAAGGTTTGTTTAGAATAATGTCTCTTCCAAATTCCTAGAAACATACCTTCTGGGGTGTATTCTATTTCTTCTTTGGTAATTTCTATAAGCCATCTATGAATTGTTTGCCAAGTTTTTTGTATTTTGGAACATGACCACCACATGTGAAAAAAGGTGCCCTTTTCCTTTTTGCATTTTCAACATGTATCTCGTAATATTGGATAAATCTTCGCTAGTCTTGCCGGTGGAATATACCATCTATAGAAAAGCTTGTAGTAGTTTTCTTTATATGCTGCGTATATGTGTATAATTTTAGAAGAGCTGTGTGTGTGTATATATATATACATACAGTTTATATAGTAGATGATGTATATTTTTATGTGCCTGTGTGTAATATGTATGTGCACATATGGCATATGTACATAGAATTAAATAGTATATTTTGGATATTCAGTAATAGTAAATAGATAGGAAAATTGTATCTCTTTGGGGCGAGGAGAGGCCAGGCACCCTAACCCTAATCCAAACCCTTGACGTGAGTGATGTCAAGTTGGCCACCTTTAAGCCAGTCGCTTGACCTTTAAGCCACCCCCAGTCACATGATCATCAAGCCACTCTCACCGGGGTCACATGGCTGGCAAGCCATACCCACAAAATAAGCCACAGTGTGGTAGTAAAAGAATTTGCAGCCCTTCACTGGGTCACATGATTAAAATTGGTGTAGTTGGCCAATGGCATTTATGATTATTGCAGTATCTGGACTGATGTGATTGCCATTTGTGACCTTCTCAGAAGGCTTCCAACAAGCAAAGTGTCAGGTCCCATAGATCCTAACAGGATGCTGCTATTCTGGCAGGGAAGGAGCCCTAGATGTTCTTTTATAGACTTTTCCTGTTTCTGGTCTTCCTGTCACTGCTTAGAAAAGGGCTATCTGTTTTGTCTCAGCTCTGAAGGAATGGGCAGCGCCTGAGAACAACTACTTATCACCTATTAGTAGATCCTTGGAACAAACTTCCAGCAGACGTGGTTGGTAAATCCACAGTAACTGAATTTAAACATGCCTGGGATAAACATATATCCATCCTAAGATAAAATACAGGAAATAGTATAAGGGCAGACTAGATGGACCATGAGATCTTTTTCTGCCGTCAGTCTTCTATGTTTCTATTCAGTTCCAGTTCTCACAACAGCTTCACACATATGGAGTAGTTCTCCTCAGACAGGATGTAGGGGAGAGGTTTCTGCAAAGTTTAATGTAATGGTTCTGAGTGGGAATTTCAGGTCCTGCCTTGCTTCCCTTGCTATCACTTTCTCTCAATAAAAAAGTTCCTTTTCAAATGATGCCTATTTCAAGAATTCTGCTTTCTTGAGGGGAGGGGAGGGGATATGCAAATCCTTACAAAACATTTTTCCCTTAGACTATCCACGATTGACCTCACCAGGTTCCTTATAGGTCAGTAAGGGGCGAGCATAATTGCGCTAGTGTGCCTTCCGTCCCCTGTCCAATTGTCTCTCCTATATTTTATATATCTTTTCTCCCATTCATATATGACCTATAAAGCCCTTCATGGCATCGGACCAGAATATCTCCGAGACCGCCTTCTGCTGCACAAATCCCAGCGACCGATTAGGTCCCACAGAGTGGGTCTTCTCCAGGTCCCGTCAACGAAACAATGTTGGTTGGCAGGCCCCAGGGGAAGAGCCTTCTCTGTGGCGGCCCCGACTCTCTGGAACCAGCTCCCCCCAGAGATTAGAACTGCCCCTACCCTCCTTGCCTTTCGCAAACTCCTTAAAACCCACCTTTGTCATCAGGCATGGGGGAACTGAGATATCTCCCACGGGCCTATATAATTTATGTATGGTATGCTTGTAAGTATGTCTGCTTAAAAATGGTTTTTTTTAACTACAGTGGTACCTCATGATACGAACCCCTCGTCATACGAACTTTTCAAGATACGAACCCAGGGTTCGGAATATTTTTGCCTCTTCTTACGAACTTTTTTCACCTTACGAACCTGCCGCCGAACCTGCCGCCGGCTGCTGGGATGCCCCACCTCCAGACTTGAGTTCCTCCCAGTTTTTTCCCACCTTGTCCTGCCCCATTCTCCCCTCTGGATCTCCATGGGTTTCCTCCGTTTTTCTGCACTCTTTCCTGCCCCATTCTCCCCCCTGGATCTCCATGGGTTTCCTCCGTTTTTCTGCACTCTTTCCTGCCCCATTCTCCCCTCTGGATCTCCATGGGTTTCCTCCGTTTTTCTGCACTCTTTCCTGCCCCATTCTCCCCCCTGGATCTCCATGGGTTTCCTCCATTTTTCTGCACTCTTTCCTGCCCTATTCTCCCCTCTGGATCTCCATGGGTTTCCTCCGTTTTTCTGCACTCTTTCCTGCCCTATTCTCCCCTCTGGATCTCCATGGGTTTCCTCCGTTTTTCTGCACTCTTTCCTGCCCCATTCTCCCCTCTGGATCTCCATGGGTTTCCTCCGTTTTTCTGCACTCTTTCCTGCCCCATTCTCCCCCCTGGATCTCCATGGGTTTCCTCCGTTTTTCTGCACTCTTTCCTGCCCTATTCTCCCCTCTGGATCTCCATGGGTTTCCTCCGTTTTTCTGCACTCTTTCCTGCCCTATTCTCCCCTCTGGATCTCCATGGGTTTCCCTCCCCCCACTCCGTTCAACTCAGCTTCGTCTGCGGCAGCTTTTTTTTAAAAAGCCTTAATGTTTTGGATTTTTCCTATTCGGCTTGCACGCATTATTGGCTTTTCCATTGATTCCTATGGGAAACATTGTTTCATCTTACGAACTTTTCAGCTTACGAACCTCGTCCTGGAACCAATTAAGTTCGTAAGATGAGGTATTACTGTATTTTAAATTTTAAATTGTAAATTATTAGATTTGTCAGGAACTGTTTTTATTGTATTGTGAGCCGCCCCGAGTCTACGGAGAGGGGCAGCATACAAATCTAATTAATAATAATAATAATAATAATAATAATAATAGTAATAATAATAGTAATAATAATAATAATAATATCCTTTCCTCTACTCTTCATTGACGTATTCTATTCTCATTTTTTCTATTCTTTCCCTGATATTTACTACTACGTGTTTTTATTCTCTTTAACTTTCAATTTGTATTGGACAAAATAAATAAATAAATAAAATAAAATAAACAAAGTCAATGGGGGAAGCCAGGTTTGCTTAACAACCTTATTATGAACAACTGCAATGGATCTGTTTAATAGCTGTGGCAAAAAAAGATCATAACATTGGGTTGAACCACTTAATTTGCTTAATTAACAATATAAATTCTGGTTGCAGTTGTTATAACTTGAGAACTTCTTGTACTCTAGAACCAACTTACCTTCAGATAGGATAAATCAAGTGGAGGCAATGTTGGCTCTTCTATGACATGTGGACTTCAACTCCCAGAATTCCCGAGCTTGCAAGATTGGCTCAGGAATCCTGGGAGTTGAAGTCCACAAGTCAGAGAAAAGCCAACTTCGCCTCTCCTTGGGATGAATCATAGTTTCATCTAAAAAAAAATGGTTTTAAATTCCTTTACTGCTAAGGACTGGAATACTTTATTTTTTTAAAGGAATTTTTTGTATGACTCTTTTTGCATTCCATTTTCTGTATCTCTTGGAGAGGGAAAGCAATACACAAATAAAATAAATAAAACAAGAATATACACTATTCTTTTAAAACAAAGCATACTGCTGATTAACCAGATTCTTAGACCTCGTTCTATTATTTTGTAAATTGTTCTCAGCTACATTAATGTGTTTAAAAAAGAAGGATGATACAAGAATATTGGCAAACAAATATGTTGGCAAATGATTAGAATTTACCCCTCTCCCAAGTTGCCCATTTGCTAATTAAGAATAAAAGTAAACAAATTGGCCCAGTTGCATTTTCATTCACTTTCCCAAGATGTGAGAGATGCAAATTTATGCATCATATATATTACAGTATATAGTATATATGCATACTATTCAGAATGGGCTTGAGACATTTTGCTCGCAGTCAAAGGCTAAGATCATGCTGCCTTCATTATTTTATTTATTCATTCATTCATTCGTATGTATGTATGTATGTATGTATGTATGTATGTATGTATGTATGTATGTATGTTGTGGTTCAGCCTGAGGCTGCTCAGGGACCAGCTGTGTCTCTGCTGGTTCCATGCCCGGAGGAGGAGGACAGCGAAGAGGAGGGGGCTGAGCAGTCGGATGGGGGAGGGGAAAGTCAGGAATGGGACAAAGGAGAACAGCATGGGAGCCATGGGAGGGGGCTCTCCCCAGCCAGTAGCTTGGAGTCATTAGGGGATGAAGCACAAGCCGTCATTGACTTGCGACAGAGACGTTCAGATCAAAGAAAGGAGCAATTAAAGAAGTATTATCAGCACTGAATTAGGAACAAATGGGCTTGGGTGTGGTCCTCCTTAGCAGGGTTTAAAAGGCAGGCAAGCCCTTGAAGCCATGTGGAGTGTTATCAGTTGGAGTTACGGTGACCTGCTTTGTTCTCGACGTCTCTGTTCCTGGCTTGTGGCCCAGCAGTTTGGAAGACCCGTGGGAGGTGTAGGTCTGCTATCTGCAGCCTTGTCTTGGCAGCAAAAATCCTGTATTGCTGCATGGACTTTTGCCTTCGTGGATATATTTGAAGATACAGCATTTTCCTGTTTGTAAGGACATTTTCTGTTACCTGTGTTTTTCTTGAATTTGATAAACTGCCTTTGCCTTTTACCGGTGTGTCTGGATTCTCTTTTTTGGGTTGGTCTTGGCTTCCGGAGTGACCCAGACAGATATATATATACCTGTCACATGTTTTTTTGCTGAATTTGAAAATTAAGGGAGACTAGGGTAGATCTATTTCGGCCTTATTTTGGCCTCATCAGCTAGCCATACCCACTGGGACTTGAACCTGCAACCTTTGCCTTGTAAGGCAGAGAATTATCCTCTAGGCTACAGTATCCAATCCCTTCAGCTCTGCACCAGGGAAAGGTTACATATTTTTGTGTCGAATCACCCTGGTGTATTGAAGTAACATCACAGCTCTGTGTGTGTGTGTGTGTGTGTGTGTGTGTGTGTGTGTGTGTGTGTGTGTATACTGGTAATTAAAGCTTCTGTGAATACGGTGAAGGTTAAAGTGACAGGACAACTTAAATAACACAGTCTCTGCTAGTTGATGAAGTGGTTGGAGCAGAAGAAGAAGGTGAAGATAGTGATGTTGATGATGATGATTTGGAATATACAGGAACATATGTTCCATTATCAAAAGTTGCATTGGAATTATTTTTAGTAAGTGATTCATAGTACAATCAGTTATGATCTATTAACATTTATGATCTATAAGAGCAACAGGTAGGGTGGCGCAACAGGTAGAGTGCTGCATTGCAGGCCACTGAAGCTGACTGTAGATCTGTAGGTCAGCAGTTTAAATCTCATTACCGGCTCAAGGTTGACTCAGCCTTCCGTCCATCTGAAGTGGGTTTGATTTGCAGCTCTTCACTTTGTGGGGGCTCTGTTAAAAAGTGCTATTGCTAACATGTTGTAAGCCACTCTGAGTCTAAGGAGAAGGGTCGCATAAAAACAAACAAACAAACAAACAAACAAATAAATAAATAATAAATACATACATACATACATACATACATACATACATACATACATACATAAATCCACTTGCATTTATCTCATTACTATTACAATGATATGATTGTTGTTTTTACTCTGAGAATATCCAATTCTATAGAGATCTTTGTTGTAACAGGTGAATTATTAAAGCAAATGAACAACAAGAAGAAATCTATTAACTTTGCCCTCAATTTAAAAAAAAAAGACTGCAGCTCATCTGTGAGATGAGGATAAGAAATGCTATTTTATTTTATTATATTTTATTCTATGCTGTCCATCTCTCCTAAGGTGTGATGATGGAGGAATAATTAAAACATTAAAAGTATGCAAATAAAAAAAATAAACTATACAAAAAAGCAGGACTAAGAGATAGATGGCCTGGAGATGAGGTATTTGTACCCACTCAACCACCTCCAATAGTGAGCACCTCCCTTGGGGGGGAGGTAACATATCTCAAACAAATGTCATGGAAACAACTTAGCAATAAAAATGTTGGTCTTTGGCCATATGCTATTGGCTACATTTTCAACATGCTGTTAACTTGAAGTGACATGTTTAAATGTCGGTGGTTTTACCTTCATATCTGAAAGGACCACAAAATCTAAAAATTTGCAATCTGTACTGGCACTATTCCCTTGTACCACTGGTTGCCAAGTCAATCATATTGTCCATGATTCTACGTTTCTTTGCCAACCTGTGTGCATCCGCTTTCAAAATAGTTCATCTTTAGAGTGATAAGTAGCAGCCTACAATTCAGGCAGCAATGACTACTAACTAGCCAAAATGACTCTAAAAGAATGTTTGACCGAAACAAATCTTAACATGTGGCAGTTTTCCAGCCTCTTTTCTTCTCTCCTCTCCTCTTCTCCTCTTCTCTTCTCCTCTTCTCTTCTCCTCTTCTCTTCTCTCCTCTTCTCCTCTCCTCTTCTCTTCTTCTCCTCTTCTCTTCTCCTCTTCTCTTCTCTTCTCCTCTCCTCTTCTCCTCTTCTCTTCTCTTCTCCTCTTCTCTTCTCCTCTCCTCTTCTCCTCTTCTCCTCTCCTCTTCTCTTCTCTTCTCCTCTTCTCTTCTCCTCTTCTCTTCTCCTCTTCTCTTCTCTCCTCTTCTCCTCTCCTCTTCTCTTCTTCTCCTCTTCTCTTCTCCTCTTCTCTTCTCTTCTCCTCTCCTCTTCTCCTCTTCTCTTCTCTTCTCCTCTTCTCTTCTCCTCTTCTCCTCTCCTCTTCTCTTCTCTTCTCCTCT